>NC_056732.1:90143839-90443839 GCF_019279795.1 Protopterus annectens | reverse complement strand
GCAGTACTACAGATGACATCGTACTACACTGGTACCCTTTAGCAGTACTACAGATTACACCATACTGCGTTTGTGCCCTTTAGCAGTGCTACAGATGACACCGTACTACACTCGTACCCCTTAGCAGTACTACAGATGACACCATACTGCGTTTGTGCCCTTTAGCAGTACTACAGATGACACCGTACTACACTGGTACCCTTTAGCAGTACTACAGATGACACCGTACTACACTGGTACCCTTTAGCAGTACTACAGATGACACCGTACTACACTTGTACCCTTTAGCAGTACTACAGATGACACCGTACTACACTCGTACCCTTTAGCAGTACTACAGATGACACCATACTACACTTGTATCCTTTAGTAGTACTACAGATGACACAGTACTACACTCGTTCCCCTTAGCAGTACTACAGATGACACCGTACTGCACTCATACCCTTTAGCAGCACTACAGATGACACTGTACTACACATACCTTTAACAGTACAGATGACACTGTACTACACTTGTACCCTTTAGCAGTGCTACAGATGATACCGTACTACACTCATACCCCTTAGCCATACTACAGATGACACCGTACTATATTCGTACCCTTTAGCAGTACTACAGATAACACCATACTACACTCATACCATTTAGCCGTACTACAGATGACGCTGTACCAATTTGCTACTGCTTGGTGGTCACACAGACATACTCATCTAAGTAATCTTTGCCCCACCATCTTCATCTGTTAAACTTATCAGCACAGCTATTAGCGATGTCATTGCACCATCACAACTGATATCTCAGTGCTGACTGGACTGGCCAATACAGACCACAGGTAAGTTGAACCCTCTCACTCCTCCAGCCTTCATAACTGGTTGCAGAGAGCATTAGACCCAATCCATCTACTTTTAGACATAGTCATTACTGGTATTCATGTTGAAGTTGAATATGTACAAGTTCTACCAAACTTAAGCGACTGATGCTGCTTTATTAAATCATAGTCACTCATATCAAATTCCCTTGTTACGTTTTTTCAAATGTTATCCTGGACTTGATTGATGGAATCAGTCCTGTTACCAAAACTCACAACTAATTAATTGTTTGCCTCTCTGTATTATTTCAGACCCTGTCAGTGCCCTTTCCCTACTTCTAAAATAAAGTTGTTTCTGTCTGAACAACTTTCTTCACCTCTTAAACACAGAATGCTGCCTGGTAACCAAATAACTTGATTAACAAGCACAACAGTTGAAATCACTACTAACATAGTATTAACAACCCTTCTAAATACACTGAGTACTGTAAGCTAAAAACAGTCATATTGGTAGCAACTATAATTGAAGTCATGACTGAAACTAAGTGATAAAACTTGGAAAAACTGGAAAGAGTGTTAACTCCCACTAAGTATACTGTGTACCATCAAGTAAAAAGAGACTGTCAGAAATTGACACTGATACTTCTAGAACTACTCAATTTTGCTGACTCCAGAATCTTTACTTAGGGCAAAAACGTTTTGGAAAACTAGCAAACATAAAAATATCCCCAAATTCTCATGCAAACTCGTATGAACTTATACTCATTAACTCGTTGACATGTATGTGGTGTGGAATGTCACACCTCTAGCGGCCTGCACATACCTTACATTCCTGAACATCTTCTGAAAAGTAAAGTTGAAAAGCATTATGTAGATAAATGTACGGTAGAGTCGATTATCCAAACTAATTGGGACCTAGGGTAGTTCGGATAATGAAACTGTTCAGATAATCAACATACATTGAACCGGATAAGAAGCTTTTAAAATCTTGTTTTTCCTGCACACAGGGAATACACTTTTCAACCATTCGGCGATTCCAGTAGAATATACAGAATATTTTTCACACACAAGCAGGCTACAAGGTCAAAAAACATGCACAAGTGAATAAGTATAACATTTACATATTCAGACTTTATGATTTTTCCTACCTGAACATATTGAACCGGATAAGAAGCTTTTAAAATCTTGTTTTTCCTGCACACAGGGAATACACTTTTCAACCATTCGGCGATTCCAGTAGAATATACAGAATATTTTTCACACACAAGCAGGCTACAAGGTCAAAAAACATGCACAAGTGAATAAGTATAACATTTACATATTCAGACTTTATGATTTTTCCTACCTGAACATATTGGAAGGCTGCGTTCAGTAATTGACGTGTCGGAAAATCGACGTTCAGATAATTGACTCTCTACTGTAAATATTTTGCAATATTATTCTTATTTTTGCAATAAATTATTATTATTATTGCGATAGTATTCTTTATAGTGATAACAGTGCATCCATAGTCTTCCCATAAATACTACAATATATTATAATGCACACAAACACTATTTTTAATAAACTTTCACAAAAAAATATCATATCCTGGAAACTGTACAACCTACACATAAATTGTTAGAACATATAGGGTTCCTCTTGACAGCAAAAAATTCATTTCTGAGTGCATGTTTTTTGAGATATTTACAGAAATATGAAAACATATGGTTAATTATAAAATTATCATCGTAAGTAGCACTGAATCTCTTGAGATTTGCAATTTAAAGTGCAAATATCAATGATAGTTCAATTCAGCAACATCTAAGGTTTCACTTAATGTCATGAAACAGTTTGTAAGTCATTTTTTTTTTGAAGTATTAAGTACATATGGAAATGTTGTTATTTTCATAATTACTAACAAATGACTAGCAATATCTCTGGTATAGGGTGAAATAAATGGACATTAACAATGAATTTCTCTGTCTTCCACCATTGCATATCACACCATATCTCCCAGTAACATGTAGGGCTCTCGGTTATGAAAATATGAACACAATTATGAAAACATGAATACTAGGTGAAAAATCGTGATTAATTTCTCTACTGAAACCTATTCTAGGTTAGCAATCTTAGTGTCATTTTGATAGTAACTCCTTGTACTTTTTAATACTGCTTATTATTAGCTGGTAAGTTGCATAGTTAAAGAAACCAGCCCCCAACAAAGGTTGGGAGGCTGTAAGGAGGTATGAGTGTGAATTGGAAGTATACAAAAAAGGCTTGAATGAACTGAGACCTCATTACTGCACCTCCATCTGATACAAACTTCTTTTGTAATCAGTATCCATATCCATTCATAACACTTTTTTACATGAATGAATGAATGAATGAATGAATGAATGAAGTCCAACCATGGGATTGGTAAGGCCAGTCTAACACCAAACTGGATTGGTTAGTTCAAGCACAAAAAGGTAAATTCTCTATGCTTGGGCAGCTAGCCTAGTACATAACCGGAGAACCTATAAGTTACTGCCAAACAACCTTTTGATTTTAAATACTTAATCGATACAATTGTTCAAAAATTGCTAAAAAATCACAAAAGCAAGCTCTGATCATAAATCACAAAAACAAGCTCTGATCATTGCTTCCATGCTGTCCACTCTGACTTCTTAAAATAGGTTGCAGAGTATTAAGTAATAGCTTTAACCTAACACATACAAACAGGCATGTTGCCACATAATTTTAGGCATATTGAAATTCAACACATCCCTAGATGTTGTAAACCTCTTAGGCCAAGCAACTACTGCCTTATTGCCATAATCTGTTCTGTGGCTACCATCGTATTGCCATAATCTGTTCCTTAGCAAAACTTCTGAAAAAAATAATTCCTTACAAAATAATTGGATGCAACAAGTATGACATTCTCTCACATGAACAGAATGGATTCTGTTCAACATTCTGTACTATTACAGCTATTTTTTATTTAACCTTTTTAAAAGTGTGGATATTGACTTATCTCTGGAGCAGTAATCTAACAGTTGCCTGAGTAACAGGACAGTTCAGATTAAAACCTTATCTAATATATTCAAGACTAGCTCCTTTTCCCACTGCTGTACTACAAGGTAATGTACATGACCCACTAAATTTTTCTTTGTTCGTGAACAACCTTAGACTACCAAACACCCGCTATCTGCTTTATGCAGATGATTTTGTACTAATTAATGTCAACAAACCTGTAAAAACACTGAACCCCCCCTAGATGTGGAATTGTCCTACAACTAATAACCTTACTGTTAATCCCCAAAAGACTGCTGTAATGACTTTGTACTACTTCATTGATTTATTTCATATCCTCATTTTGTTTCATAAGGCCCTGTAGCAAATCCACTATCAGTAGTTCACTTACAGAAGTATCTTGGCTTATACTTGGGTCAACATTTAACTTTTACTCAACACATAGAATATAGAGCTGACAAAGTTTTAAGTTAGCTCTAATATTGCTACAGATTCACTCACTTTCTCATATTCAAGGCAAGGAAGGACAGTGCTATCAATGTCCTTATCTGAAGATTAAAATATGCTTTACCTATTACTGCCCTAAGATTTTTTTTCACAAGACACGTTTGCTCCAAGCAGCTGGAAAAAGTATTCATTTCATTAATTTGTCTGAATCTAATAGAGAACACCACTCCTAACTTTCCAGAAAGCCAAATAATTTCATATAACAGATGACCCACCTTTCTACTCAACTCTTTAACTGTTAAACTGCTGAACAGTGGCTATAGTCCAACCCTAGCTATTAAATTAAAATATGTACTTTCCAACGGCTGTCTTCACAACCAAGATGGTCTCATTTTGCGAAGTCCATCAAATGTTGCCACTGATGAATATGCATTCTTTTATGTTAGAACAAGCCAGATGAAACTCATGCTTTCAATACACTAGAAGATGCAAATACACTAGAAGATGCAATAACTACCAGCTCTTTAGAAACCTACGTAAAGAAAAAAGTGAAAAGGTGGAGGGATAATGTCTGAAGTCCAAGGTGACTGAGGTTCATTTAGTTATCCTAATACCTGAGGAGTCGTGAGGAAATGTAGGGTGGAATAGCATTTTTACCAGTTCACCTATTCTTATGAGGGAGGGGCAGGCTTTACAGCCAAGGACTAACCGTCATTGGTAGATATCAGTGATTATAATTGAGGATTGTGAATATGCAATACACATTGGCAGTTAAACTGGGGCAGTGGTTTGGGCACTCAAAAATGTCCTCTGCAGCTGTCAGGATGGCACCATACCAGGATGTACGTATCTCCTATCTGCACACTTCCCATTACTCCTTGCACTAAGGATCTCTCCACTTGTAAGGGGTCTTGGTCCAAAAGGCCAAGTTAGAGAAGTGTCAGGGTAGGTATAGCAGATGCTCCAGGTGGGATCCCAGGGCAAACCTGATAGCAGGCAGCTGCAGTTGGAATCAAACAAACGAAATAATACTCACTGGCGAATGTCAGCGATCCTTTTATTATCACTACATTTTATTTAGAAATCTACTTAAAGAAAATTTGATAAAGGCTAGTAGATATACATGCTTTTTGTTTTGAAAATAACATCTTCGTTGCTACTGTTCACTCTGCACGCATACAGTATTTGCATTTTACAGCCATTTACCATAACATATGACATGATTTACTCTTTTCTGATGATCTTGTTTATAATGACATTTGTTTTGCTCCTGCAGTAATTTGTCTTACCAGTCTGTCTCATATCTGTCTTTCAGGAACTATTTGTCTTTTTATTTACTTGTTTCATTTTGATATCCAGATAAGTGGACTGATCAACAGACTCGGTGTGGTGCAAGACACAAACAGAAAATTATGCATGAACTAAAGAATACACAGAGTTGTAGATGGTACAGTAACAAAGTAGAGATGATACATTTGCACATTACTTATATTTATAAAATTTATTTTTATTTTTATCTATCATTTGTTGACCAGGTTAGTCCCACAAGGCTGGTGGCCTGTTTTCAGGGGAAACAGGAAGTGGCATTTATACTACTAGAGGAAATTTGGCCAGATAATTAGAGAACTTCCCCTGCTCTTTTCAAAAGGTGCAGTGGTATCTATTTTTCACCCATCTGAACTATACTGAAGCAGCTGGGAACTCAGTTTAGTGTCTCATCTGAAGGATGACACACACAGAAGTGCACTGCAGTGTCAGTAATCTAGTCATCTGGTGTAGGAATAGAATCTATAACCTTCTGGTCATCCTGCACCAAAGGCAAGTGTGCTACCTGTTGCACCATTGACACTGATTAATGCTAGTGATATTATTTACAGTATAGTATGTACAATTCAGGTAGGCATTCAGCCAGTGTTCATTTGTTAAAAGTAGGTTTTTATAAGAAAGATGTGACTACAGCATGAGCTGCACGGAACAGCCATTGTCACAGAAGCAAGATAATTTGGTGTCCTTAAACAATTATTTTAATTTGTTTTTAAATAATTGATGTGTCCCTTGCTGTCTCACTTCTGCAGATAGCAAATTCCAAACAGCTGGCCTAGCCCACTGTTGAGGTTTTAAAACTAGGTCTAATGAGAGTAATGCTATTGTTTTGACTGTCTATCAATGTGTAGTTAATGTGCTTAATTTGTAATTTTGTTTTCTGGGAAACTGTGTCCCATTTTAACAGCTTGTAGATATGACAGCTAAATAGAAATGTGGCTATGTCATTTAGAGGTTGGCAGGTAACACTGCAGTAGAAATTGGCAGTGATGAGCTCTGCAAGAACAAATCTGTAGGTTTTTTTTAATAGCTTGTATTTTACTTGTGTTTGATCTGGAATGTAAGGTTACAAAAGAGCTCCAGTATTTGATTTTAAGGATAAGCGTGTTTTTAGCCAAGACATTACAGGCTGTAGGTATAAGGAAGTATGAGACTCTGTAGTACAGTTTTAGTCTGTAGAGTGTTTTGTTAATAATATTGTCAGTGTGCTTGGCCAGTGAAACAGTACGTTCCAAGGGTATCCCTACACTGTTGTAGCAGTCTAAGCTGTTTGGATTATATCCTGTCAAAGATATGACCACTGGCCAGCTTTCAAGGCTTCAGAGCACCTTCCATGGGCCCTAACTGCTGGGAGGATAGAGCAATCTTGATGGGACTTAAGAGATTACTTTATGCTTTTACTGTTTTAAATCCTGTTTCTTCACTGACTACAGTCAGAAAAAGAAAATATTTTCCTTCACATTCTGTCATTCCAAGTCAGGTGAACAGGGAATAGATGGGAGTGTTTCTTCTTCAATGATTTCTCCCTGAGTTGAAGATTCTGATTCTGAGGAAAGCATTACTTCTGATTTCTGTCAGGAAGAGCTGTTTTTTTCCGAGATTATAATTAAAATAAAAGAGGTATTTCAGTGGGAACAGAATTAAATCCCTATTCCTCAGCAAAAGTATTATAAATGTTTACAGTTCGATTTTCCATAGCCTGCAGTTGTCCCTTCTGTATTAACAGTTTTAGAGGATGTTTTCTTAAATGCTTGCAGAATGCCTGCTCCTAAAAATCTGGTACATCCGACTCATAAATGTCTGTTTTATAATCCCAAACCAGATCCTGCAGTTATTTCCTTATCTATACTTCTGCTATTTATTTTCCTTTGTATCTTTTGTAAAACACCATCCTCCCACATTCTTTTGTCACATCTTCTTTACACATGTAATAAGTTCATTCACAGTCATGTGACATACACTTTAAATTTCTCTAGTCATTACCATGCCCCTGCTTTGAAAGAAATGCCGTCTCACCTTTCTACTAAATTATTTGACCCATTAAGCTCAGTTGGCTCAGCTGCTACATTTAACCTATACCATACTTTGTTCGTTTTATTCTAGTATCCACTTCTTATGTGTTGTCAACATAGTTTGTTTACTGTCTTTTCCAGCTCATAGCTACCAAGCCCTGGCCTCAAGTTATCTCTGAAACCCAGCAGAAAATGAGGAAACCTAATATTCTTTTTCTTTCTTTTATTAAATGCAAACACCACCCTTGAAAACAAGCGCTTTCGCTCGGTGTAGTACCGAGCTTTATCAAGTTGTACAAATAGCCAGATGGTCTAGATTATATAATAGTACTAAAAATCACGTGGTCAAGTTAATCAATTAACCTGTTAAATTAATTTCAACAAGTTTAAGTTTAGGACTCATCCAAAAACAGTAAAAATACATACTGAATGTTAACGTCATAAACACAACCATGATTGGAATAAAACATTCATTAAAAAATGTATATGAATTAAAATGTGTATGTGTGTAATAAATATAAGTTGTATATAAATAAATGTGGAAATGAAGGATAAAAATCAATTGTATTCATCAAATCCAAAAGAAGTGAATGACAAAATAATATTAAAACATGAGCAGTACTAAAACATTAAATCTCGTGCTCAAACGGAACTGAACCTTTATACTAATAGTGAACTGAGTATGATAAAAATGTATGGGCAAATAAATAAAATGCTCACAATCAATGTAAATAACCCCAACATCTAGTGGGTATATATAAAATCTAATCTGAAATAAAACACTACAATCGGGCCATCCTAAGCTTGAGGACACTACTAATATTGATGTTGTCGGTGAGCCCGGGTGCCTTGCCAGCATCTAGTCTCAATTGCCACAACAACTCACGGTATTCTAGTGTTGTCTCCCAGTCACCACCCCGGGCATCTGGTGTTACCTGTTCTAGCACCATGAATTTAATTTGCATGTTAGGACAAAATAAGGAATGTTTAAAAAATGCATTGGATTCTCTAGCTTTAGAGACATCGTAGAAATGTTCATAAATCCTTTTTCTAAGGGGTCTCTCGGTCTTTCCTATATAAAAACTTGAACATACTGTACATAACCCTAGGTAAACAACCCCCTTAGATGAACAATTGAAGTAGCGACTAGCTTTGTAAAGCTTTTGCTTACTGACCACCTACTGCAGGGAGTGATTAATGAGAAGTTATTTAACTACTTGCATGTAGTTAAACCCAGAATTCCTGTCATTTTCGGAATTCCAAAAATGCATATAGGGGTATACCCCTTGAAATTTAGACCTATTGTTTCCGGTGCCGGTAGTGTCACTGAACCACTCGGTAAGTTTATTGATTTTATTACAAAAAATTTTGTTTCCTCTCTAACAAAGATTTGTAAAGACTCCTGGGATTTTCTTAGAGTCATTCAGCCTGAATTTTATGAAGCTAATCTACTTATGATTACAATAGATATAGTGGAACTATTCCCCAGTATCCCCCTATAGTATTGGGGTAGAATGGTTTAATGAGGTACTGGGTTCTGAGGCCCATCTGGGAAGTAAAGTTACTAATTTGGTAACAGAACTCATGGAAATTGTGTTAGAAAATAATTTTATTTATTTCAACGGTGAGTTTTACAGACAAAAGAAAGGGGTTGCCATGGGTGCCTCATGTGCCTTACTCTATGCCAACCTAGTTGTACACAGTTGGGAACAGAATCACATTTTTGCAACTGAATGGGTTAAATTTATTACCCAGTACAAGAGATACTTGGACGACATTTGTATTTTATGGAATGGTTCGCTGGAGCAGTTCCATGAGTTTTTTAAATATTTAAATTCTACTACTTCTTTTTTATCTTTTATACATAATATTAGCCTTAACGAACTGCACTACCTTGGTGTGACTTTATATAAAGACACTTCTAAGAATCAGTTTCAATCCACGCTCTACAGAAAACCAAGTTTTTCCAATTCCTATCTCCACTTTGAAAGAGGGCATCCCTTCTTTCAAAAGAGGGGCATTATGAAAGGTCAGTTTATTCGGGCCTCTAGAATGTGTAGCACTGCTACAGACTACATGGAGGAAATAGAAACTTTGAAGAGATTATTTTTAGAACGAGGTTACCCGGTTTCTTTAATAACTGCTCTGGCTGAAGAAGTGACACTCAATAGGGACACAAAATATCCACCTCTACTGGTTAGAGGATTTCCCCAGATTTCTGAGCACGAAGTAGAACCCAATTTAGGTTTACATAATTGTTTTATATATGCTTATTCTTTGGGTTCTCTTGAAATTGAGAATGTGATAAGGAAGCATTGGCCTTTACTCACTTTACACAATGAACTGAACAATTTTGTTGACCCACATCCAAGCTTTGTAAGAAAAAGGGATGGTAATCTTAAGCAATGGTTTGAAAAGAAAACTTTAGTTAAATTTGGACTGGACAAACATAAACCGGGCACTTTTAAATGTGGGGCATGCAAACAATGTTCGGCCATCTATAACGATTCGACCCTATTTATTCCATCTAGAAAGTATCTTTACAAAGCTAGTCGCTACTTCAATTGTTCATCTAAGGGGGTTGTTTACCTAGGGTTATGTACAGTATGTTCAAGTTTTTATATAGGAAAGACTGAGAGACTCCTTAGAAAAAGGATTTATGAACATTTCTACGATGTCTCTAAAGCTAGAGAATCCAATGCATTTTTTAAACATTCCTTATTTTGTCCTAACATGCAAATTAAATTCATGGTGCTAGAACAGGTAACACCAGATGCCCGGGGTGGTGACTGGGAGACAACACTAGAATACTGTGAGTTGTTGTGGCAATTGAGACTAGATGCTGGCAAGGCACCCGGGCTCAACGACAACATCAATATTAGTAGTGTCCTCAAGCTTAGGATGGCCCGATTGTAGTGTTTTATTTCAGATTAGATTTTATATATACCCACTAGATGTTGGGGTTATTTACATTGATTGTGAGCATTTTATTTATTTGCCCATACATTTTTATCATACTCTGTTCACTATTAGTATAAAGGTTCAGTTCCGTTTGAGCACGAGATTTAATGTTTTAGTACTGCTCACATTTTAATATTATTTTGTCATTCACTTCTTTTGGATTTGATGAATACAATTGATTTTTATCCTTCATTTCCACATTTATTTATATACAACTTATATTTATTACACACGTACACATTTTAATTCATATACATTTTTTAATGAATGTTTTATTCCAATCATGGTTGTGTTTATGACCTTAACATTCAGTATGTATTTTTACTGTTTTTGGATGAGTCCTAAACGCAAATTTGTTGAAATGAATTTAACAGGTTAATTGATTAACTTGACCACGTGGTTTTTAGTACTATTATATATTCTAGACCATCTGGCTATTTGTACAACTTGATAAAGCTCGGTACTACACCAAGCGAAAGCGCTTGTTTTCAAGGGTGGTGTTTGCATTTAATAAAGGAATTATTTCGAGCTGCTGGTGTCGCTGGTGTCGCTTCTTGGCCACGTTCTTTGGTTCTAAGTTTTGGCTTGTTTTTTTTTTGTCTTTTTCTTTCTTTCTTTATCCATTCTGTTGAAGATAAACTACATATTTTCTTTGGCGATCAATAAGGCAAAGTCAAGACAATTGGTGTATTCACTTTGTCATGTACATTAGCTAAAAAACATACATGCAATGTGCCTATCTCATCAAAATAACATTCTGTTTTCTTCTTACTATCCATAATGCTAGAAAGAGGAACATGTGCAGTAGATGGGTAGAAAATAAGTATAATTTCTAGCTTCAAATTACTAAATTCTGACCCTCCCATAGTGGGTCCCGACATTTCAAATGGTTGCCATTCTGGGCACGTTCTTAAATGAATAAACAGATGCTATTCTTAGTAATGTTTTTGGATATATTTTCAAATTTTATTTGTGTAAACTTTCCATAGCTTATAAACAAACAGTAGCTTAATAACATCAGTGATGAATACTTTCAGTAGAAAAGGTTACAAGTAAAGATCTGCAATAGCTTTCATTATAACTAGCTTCATGCAAGTGCTCATGAACTGTCCCTTTTCTCTTTCAAGTAGTGATGAAGTGAATGCAATATTTCGGAGGTCAACTAATACTACAGGATATGCCAGTTTTTTCATTAAGCTGGCTAGTAATTGCTACGTTTTAATTAACTCAGCATTTAGTTACATAACCTCCAACATGTGCAACGTTTTTCCTTATCTTAAAGCTAAAATAAAAAAAAAAAAGTTCACAAATTATAGCAACTCGCCAGTCAAAACTTTACAAACTATATTTTTTTCTTTTATAGCAAAGTGGACACCAGTGTTTATGAAACAGCCATTTGCTTGGCCAGTGCAACAGTAAACAGATATTACAAGACTTTCTGCTAAAATCACCTAGTGCACAGTTCAGCAGTCTTGTTTGAGATGTCACATGCAGTCATTTCTTCTGTTTTGAATCTAACCTTTCCTACCACCCATCCTCCATTCCTGCAGTATCAGCACACACTGTCAGTTTAAATGTCTTTTATCATTCTTTTCTACATGCAGTTATAATGGTCTCAAAAATGGTTCCTTAATCTCATCTGGTGTTTCATCCAGGCTTTGAAAGTCCAACACTTTCTCGTCTTTAAACACCTTCATGGTGCTGGGAAAGCCATTTTAAAATTGCAGCTCTCTTTCATGGCACTCCATTGTTACTTCCATGAACCATAAATAATTTATCAGTATGATTTCCAAATTGTTGTGCCCTACCAATAATTGGCCTTCCTTCTACTCATAATTTCCTCCTTGGCTGCCACAGTTTCCATTGTAGTTTTTATTTTCAGTAATAAGCAATGAATTCTATCAGTGTCAGTTTTTGCTCATAGTGTTTGACTTCTAACTCTAACAAAGGTAGGGACTTTTACTTATTATTCCTGAGGTATCCTTTATGAATCTAGTCCTGTGAATTTTACATTTGCCATCAAATATTTACCCTGCTTGCCCTGTCTAACTTTTTATAGTCATATGATTTCTTTTCTTGGCTTGTGTTTTGTTCCATTCAGATATTGTTATTGAGTGTGGTTTGCTTTACTTTCTCAACAGTCTTATCTCAAATCTGACACATTTGTCACTTAGCCTACAAGACTACCTGTATCCATGGCCATTCTTTTCATATTCACTTGACATATTTCATAGGTCTGTTTGGATGACCTTCAGACTATTTGTGACCCCAGCCACATTTGGTATGAGTATGTTTTATCTTTTCTGGGTAATTTGTTTTTCCTCACAGCAGACAGATTCTGTTACACATTCAATTGCGTCCATTGTCTGATAATAGAGGACATCTTCACACAATTATAGATTGAAGACTGTGTTGAGTAAACAACTTTTTTAGTTATGTTTGTTAGTTTTTAAATTTCAGTGAGACAGTGACTCAAGGAGGCCACCTACTCAGTGTCTTTCATGCCTGTCTAGTTTGCTTTGATGATCATTTGTAACCCCCACCACTGTCATCTCATTACCATATTGAGAATAATTCTTGGAGTTAATTGATTGGTCTGTTTCCAATCGGTTGTAAATTTAATAATGTATATTTTACGTGATGTCTTGAATTTGACTTTGAAATTTTGTTATTAATATTACTCTCTGCTGTGTGTGTGTGTGTGTGTGTGTGTGTGCGTGTGTGCGTGTGTGTGTGTGTATATATGTATATATGTGTGTGGATCCCTATCGTATTATAGAAACCTCATCTGACTGAAACTCATTTGACTAAGACCATAAGACTGAAATTTCAAGACTGAAAAGTCACTTGACTGAAACCCACAAGACTGAAACCCATAATACTCAATCAGTTTCAGCGTACCATATAAAACCAGACTAGGTGGGAGGCTATGCCCTCAGCACCCCCCAATAATAGGGGCTGTGCCTCCCCCACCCCCCAACTGTATATACTAACTCCAGGATCACACTACAGTGGGGAAAAGGGCATAGTAGTGGCAGCATGTAGACTACTGTAAGGTACATGAAAGGTATATGCCCTTTTCCCCACTGAAGTGCAATCCTGGAGTTAGTTTATATAGTTCGGGGGGTGTGGGGAGCATAGCCCCCCACCTAGTCTTGTTTTATATGGTCCAGTTTGCAATTTAGTATGTTGAAATTCAGTATTATGGATTTCAGTCAAGTGGCTTTTCAATCTTTTGAAATTTCAGTCTTATAGTTTCAGTCAAATGAGGTTTCTATCATATGACAGGGATTTATATATATATATATATATATATATATGTGTATGTAAAGAGAGAAAGATTTGTTTGAATGCTGATTTTGGTCGCCAAGTAATGATGTGGTATTTAATATCGAACGTATGGAGAGCCCAACTTTCAGAATGTCAAGGGACTGTTTTGTTGCAAAAGTTAAGTGAGATTGGAGATTGTGAAAGCTTTCGTGTGTGCACATGTGTGTGTGGTAGTCAGTTTGGGTCGTGGATAGGTAGGCAGATAGGTTTTATATGTTTGTGTCTGAGTATGTGTATTTTGAGGATAGGGTCAGGGTTAGGTAAGGAGGTAGATGTAGTGATGTTAGTTTGTGTTTGTGTGTCTTGAGTGTGTGTTGTGTAGTGGCAGTGTTACGGGAAGGTTTTTCTTAAGTTAATGTGTAGGGTTATGGTTAAGATTGGGGGAAGGGACAGCATTATGTTTAGGGTTAGCACCCATTGCTGAGATAGTACATGGGAGCAGTCTCTCAAACTTTTTAGTGGTAATAGCTGAAATGTCAAGACATTGGGCATTTCTTTTGTTTACAGATTTCAAGGACTAAGCCTAACAAATCCTAATATACCTTTAGTAAATGTACCATGGTATAGTGAATTGTTAGTAGTCATGAAGATATTAACCCCATAACCCTGAAGAAATGTTTTACTGAACCCTGTGACAGAGTTACCATATGACGTTTTTTTTCCCCTATACCTCCTAGCCGTCTATCTGATAAATGCAGTCTTAACCCATTTGCTCTTTTCAGAACAAAAGTTGGTTACAGTGTCACTGTCATCAGATGACCATTAGGGATTTTTTTATGCAACCGTAATATCCCCCTCTGTGCTGCATAGCTTGGTCAAGGAAGGATATTCAGAATGTGCAACATAGACCCATCTCTCCCTTTTGCATGTGACCTAGCCCTTAAGGCAAATCCTTCCTCACTTGAACAGTCAGCCTAATTAGATCCAGTCTCCCCGAGGAGGAGGAGATGTTCCCTGCAATGTAACCCTCAGTCTTCCCTTGGAAGAGGCAATCAGTTATTGTCTTGTTCATTCCTGTCCCTCTTGCCCTGTCTGGATCCCTCGGCAACTGGGCTACTACCTAAATCTGATTCTGCTGGATTATAGTCATAATACCATCATTGTATACCATGGGGCCAAGATAACTCCATGTGACACTTCTGAATTAGGGAAAAAATTTCAAAGCAGGTTAAACCAAATTCCCTTATCTGTTTCAGGCTGTTGATCTGTGAGGATCTTTAGAAGCTGAGCCATGCATTCCTATGAAGTTTTTAACCCTTACATTTTAAGTACAGATAACCCAGAGATAAATAGAACATGTATGTACTGCCTCTATCCATCGGAGATAAGGGTGCTGAATTCTGGGTAAAATTGCAGAAATGTTTGTAAAAAAAAAAAAAAAGAAATAACAGGTATATAGTCACCTAATACATTGGTCTATGAGAGAGTCCTGTCCATTGAGATTGTTGGAATGTCCTCTTCCTTCCTGCAGTCCCTAGCTTGGTTACTTTATCTCTTCATCTCCCCTACACACTGGTACAATCTTTTGGTTCATAGCATAACATTACTTGTTGGACTAGGGAAGCATGCTTATCTCCTTGACCACTGGTTTCCTTCTAACCAGTGAATGAGCATAGTTTGTAAGGCAGGAAGCAAAAATAGCAGCATAAATAGAAGGATGTATGTATGTATATATGTATATATATATATATATATATATATATATATATATATATATGTAAATAATATCGATTGATCCATATATATTGGGTGTACTGTTTTTTTATTTTGTTTTTTTGACATTATGTTTGGTTCTGTTTAGCCAACCGCTTTTGGTCAGCTAAGCAGATGGTGAACAGGTGTGCAAGCTTGCAGTATTCTCAGGGTTGAAGATTTTGGTTTTGTGCAGTTTTGAAGTTAGTTTATATAATTAATTCCCAACAAAGAATATACTTTTTAATGTTGTCTTTTATTTTAAATTTTGCGTGCACCACAGTTGTTTCTTGGAGCATGTGCAGTAGCTTGTCAACGCATTGTGGTTGGTATTTGGAACATCGATGCTTTTGTGCATCAACGAAAGGAACCATAATTGTATACAGAGAGAGTTGTAGATCTATAGATTGTGTGTGTGTGTGTGTGTTTGATTGTATATATGTATATATGTATATATATATATATATATATATATATATATATATATATATATATATATATATATATATATGTATATATATATATATATTCACACATAGACACACAAAACGCACGCGACACACACACACACACACACATACATACATATAGAGAGAGAGAGAGAGAGAGAGAGACAGAGCGATATACCTGTAACCATCCTACTTAACTCCTCCCTTTTCATATTCCCATTTCTTCACTAGACTTATCATTAAGACCTTTTTTCTCTTTCTTATCTTACTTTATCCAATCTGCTCTTCTTTCTATGCCCTCCCTCTTTATATAATTTACTTTATCCTAGTGCTCTTTTTTTTTTTTCTCCTCCCTCTAGATCACTTCATTCCTCCTCTACTCCTATCTTCTTTTGCACTTTCCTTCTTCTGACCTTGTATATAGCTATGTACTATTCCTTGGATTACATTTATTTTTCTTATTCATTGTATCCATATGTTTGTTTTGCACTTTATATTGTTAACTTGTCTCTATTTGTATGTATTTGTATGTTTTGTTCGGGGCTTTTCCCCTCGCGTCTCCACTGAAAATGGGTAATTTCTTACGCAGTTGGACTAACCCGGTTAACAAATGTGAAATAAATATATATATTTATATATATATATATATATATATATATATATATATATACATATATATGTATATATATGTATATATATATATATATATATATATATATATATATACATATATATATATATAGATATATATATATATGTATATATATATATATATATAGATATATATATGTACATACATATATATATATATATGTGTGTGTGTGTGTGTGTGTGTGTGTGTGTGTGTGTGTGTGTGTGTGTGTGTGTATATATATATATATATATATATATATATATAGTATGTACATACGTGTGTGTGTATGTATGTGTATATATACATATATATATATATATATATATATATATATATATATATATATATATATATATATATATATATATATATATATAGATATGTATATAGATGGGTCTAGGACACATGCTCGACTAGCTGTCTGAATCACAAAACTCCGAACACACGTACACGAAAGCGCTTACCATCGAAAAGCACTTCCGTGTATGTTGTTGTTGTTTGTCTTTCGGCTTTTTCCCGGTAAGGGGTCGCCACAGCGGAACTCTGGTCCGCTAATGATTGGCAGTAGATTTTTACAAAACGCCGAGGTGCCAGCTCGACACCCAACCTTCAACGAAGGAATGCCCATTTACGCACGCACGTTTTTCAAATGCTACCCAACCGCAGGGAGGACATGCAGACTCCACACAGAAGGCACTCCCAAGCCAAGCCGAGAATCAAATGGGAGAACCTCTTGCTGTGAGATAACAACCCTACCGCCGTACCACCGCTGAAACACGTCCGTGTATGTGTATTTAAAAAAAAAAACCACACCTCCCTACTTTAATATTCCACTCTGAGATCGTACTACAGTGGGGAAAAGGGAATTTTATGTGTAGTTCAAAAAAAAAATCTACGTTTCTGCAGGCGGGCTTCACCCCCCCACACCCCCCTTCTTTAATATTCTCACTCCGAGATCGCACTACAGTGGGGAAAAGGGAATTTTCCCTTACCCGCACTGCAGTCCGACAGGCACACATACACGGAAGAGCTTGTCACTGTTGAGCGCTTTCGTGTATGTGTGTTCGGTGTTTTGTGATTCGGACATATGCTAGTCGAGCATGTGTCCGGATCCCATATAGATATATTATATAAGTCTCTTCACTTTGTAGAATAAGGCTTCCTGAGGCAACACTTTGGTAGATTAAAAAATTGTGGACCTAGGTTTCTTATTTCTAGTTGAAAATGGTCATCATTTGCTGACGTTAATATTTGAAGTTGTGCATTATGCATGGCCACTGCATTTCTAAACTGTGTATTTCCATCTTTGATATTGGTTAGTAACAGAGTTCTCTGTGTGCTGTTTTTCCTTTTTTTTTTTGTCAGATTTCTTTGTATTAATGTACAATGTGTTTCTAGTAATTGCTTTGACTTGCTGTAAAAGATTGTCTTATTGCCTGTTTGGCCCTGTCATGGCTTTAAAAGGTTTTCAGATTTGTGCACTTACCACGATAACAAATGTATAAATAAATAAAGATCTTGTGTATAAAAAGTGATTTTTTTTTTTATCGGAGGAAAAATAAACCATTGGTAACTTGAAGAATGTAAAACCAAGAAACACAAATAACCTTTACCAAATGTTTATATGTGTATAATGTTTAACTGAAAAGCTGAAACTCCGTCCAAGCAGTTTATTCACAAGCTAATAAAAACAAGTCAAAATAAAAACGATCGATAACTTATGTTAACGCTCTTACAACAACAATTCAGTATGCGTTTTCGTCCTTGTGCATAGGACTTCATCAGACAAATCTCTTTAATTAATTACAACCTTTATATAGTAAATAAAATCAATCTACTTATATAATTTATCCTATCGCCTTTCTTGATTAATTCAAACCATCCTATCAAAATACAGAAACTCATGAATATTTATGTCCATCTGGGAAATGTGCACGAATGCATCAAATACATGAATTAATTGCTCTCATTTAAAAAAACTGTCACAGTGTTCATCTCTGATTAAAAAAACATACTTATATATATAAATGAATAAATAAATATTTAACCAAATAAATAAATAAATATTGAATTATTTAAATATACATACAATAATAAATAATGATTTCAAATTTTCCTAAGAATTTCTTTAAAAACTTATTTAAAACATTTCTTTCTTATTTTATATATGTGTAATTAGGGACTGGTATGTGTAAAGAGTTGGTGCCCTCTAGTGTCTTTTATAAAAATTACACCAATTAATCTAGAGCTTATTAGCTCTTATTTTAAGTAGGGGTGTTATGGTTAGGAAATCATTCATTCCCGGTCTAGTATTAGAATCTAAATAAACCTGCCACCATAATTCCCTGCTTTCCAAAATTTCCTCCCATAACCCACCCCTAATATCTGGCAGAATTTGATCAAGAACAAAAAATTGAAACTTATATTCAGGACAAATAGTGGTATGTTTATATAAAGCATTTGTGTTCTTAGCTTTCAGAATGTCATAGTTGTGTTCATATATTCTCCTTTTCAAACAACGTTCCGTTTTACCTATATAAAACGACTGGCATTTCTGACAAATAGCAACATAAACAACCCCTTTACTTTCACAATTATAATACTTTCTGCTTTTGATCCATCTCTCTCTACTTTCGACATATATTACTTCCTTATTAATAATATATGGGCACTGTTGACATCTGCCACATCTATATGTCCCATTCCTGCCTTTGTTTCCTGTTCTTGTTTTTCCACTACTTCTTTCCAAAATCTTGCCTAAATTTGGTGGGTTTTTATACACTATTTTAGGTTCCATTTTGGTTATTTCTTCGATGTCTGTTAAAGAGCTAAATTTACTCCATTCTTTTTTAAAAATTTCTCTCAATTTGAGATTGGAGTTATTATATTCCACTACCAAACTTCTCATATAATAAGAGAGCTTATCGGCGAGAACAACGGAGCCGGCGACCTCCATAATGGAACTATGTTCAATCCAAATGATACCCCGGGTTTTTTACTCGATAGATCCACGGAAGAAGAACTTGTCTGTACGTTTAGCAAGGACTTGGGTGCCAAACCCAAAAGGATTGCGAAGCCAAATTCTGGCTTGCAAGGTACTGTTGCTTCCTATAACAACAACAATAACAAAACTACTTCTGAATGGCTCAAACGAGACATTCAGTTTGATAATTTTAAAAGTAATGATGAAATGTTGCATAATGGTGAGTCTTATAGTATGAAACTTGACAAACTAAATAATTTATTAACAAAACACAGAACACTCAGTATCGAAAATGCTTATCTGAGGGAATGTTTAAAAAGGGAGATAGTCCCTAAAGGTTTAAGGGTATACAGATACCCTAATAATGTGCAGATTGGCTCTCATTTTCACAAATGTTTAATTGATGTTTTTAATAAATGTGGGTTAGAGGTTATAAAGTTAATTATAAATGAAAATAAGCAAAAGGAGTTGGGAGATGAAATTGAGTTATTGGACACTTGCATCACTACAGACTTAATTTTTAGAATTAAGGAGGAAAGAGATAAATACCTTCAAATAAGGAAGGAGATAGACATGAAATGTGATGAAGTGATTCAGCGTAAGTTGGCTAAATTAAACAGAGATGTAAAAGAGTATGAAAATCATACTAATTACCCCAAACCAGCATATCAAGGTAAAAATATGAATAATTTTAAAAGTAAATGGAACAATAAAAGTAATAACATTGATTATAATCATAGAATAGGGACTGGAATGGATAATAGATGGTATGAAGGAAGTTATGAGGTTGAATTTCCACCATTAGGGGGAAGGGGAACTGTGGATGAAAATAATTCTTTTCATTAAAGAAATTTTCAGAATCGAGGGGGGAGAAGGGGGAGGGGGAGATATATGTAGATACCCCCACCCTAGATCAAATTGATATAAGCAGGGAAATAATAGTTCAGTATGATGTGAAAAACACTACTATTTATAATTTTAGTAGTTTGACACTGAACCCCAATCATTTCTCATTACTTAGCAAAGGTTTGAAATCTATCCCTAATAGGAGAGGTGATAATACACATACTATTTTAGATGTTAAGTTATTCACGAGAAAAATTAATTTGGAAATAATGGCTACCAGGGCTGGTTTTAAAAGGGAAGGAAAAGGGGAATGTGTTTTAAAGAGAAAGTCTATTTTTAACCCCCCCTTGATTCCTCAAATAAAGAATTTTGAGAATTTAATAATTGATTCAGTCAGAAATAATTGTAACAAAGGATGGGTTCATTATAATTTGAATAAGGAAGAGGTTAAGGTGTTAAATGATTTAAGTAATAATACCACATTGAGAATTATGAAGCCTGATAAGGGTGGGGGAATTGTCATTATGGATAAAATTCTATATGAAGAAAAGCTAAATACTATATTGAAAAATAATCACAAGTATGGAGTGGTATCCCTAAATGAAATTAATATAGCTTATCAAAAAATTGATGCAATTTTACAAGATTTAGTGATAGAGAAAGTAATAGATGATAAGACCTACAGATATTTGGAAGTTAAGAAACCTAAAATAGCTTATATATTTGGGATACCCAAAATTCATAAAGATATGACAAACCCCCCCCTCCCTTAGACCCATAGTCTCTGCTGCAGGGTCTAAGACTGGCCCATTAGCTAAATTTGTTGATTTTAAAACCAAACATATTTGGTTAAATAATAACTTGATTTTGAAGGATTCCTGGGACTTTTGGGGGGCAATAAAACAAGATATGTATAGAGATGATTTATTATTTATAACTATTGATGTCATTGATTTGTTTGGATGTATTCCTTTTGGAGAGGGGATGGATATGTTTGAACAGATGATATTCAGTGATGAAAATCTTAAGATTGGAAGACAAGGTAGCAAGTGTGACACTTATGGACACCGTTTTAAAATATAATTTTATCATGTTTGATGGCGAATACCATCAACAGAAGACTGGTGTAGCTATGGGGGCGGTTTGTGCCCCCACATTTGCAAATATTGTCCTAGCCAAATGGGAGGAGCAATTTATAGTTAATTGTAGATTTAAAGAATGTTGGATAAAGTACTACAGGTTTTTAGATGACATAGTCATTTTATGGATAGAGAGTCAGGAAAAATTCTTAGAATTCATGGAATACATCAATCAAAGTACTACATTTTTGAAATTTACATATACTATAAATAAGGATTCATTAAAATACTTAGATATAGAAATATATAAAGATGAGGGTAAATTTGTGAGTAAGGTTTATAGAAAAGACACGTATGTAAATTCTTATTTACATTATGATAGTGCACATCCCCTTTATAGCAAGAGAAACATAGTTAAAGGACAATTTGTAAGGGGTTCAAGGATGACATCAGGTGATACGGACTTTCAAGAAGAATGCAAGACCCTCAAAAATATGTTTTTAGAACGGGGATACCCTATGAATTTTATAGAGAAGTTAAGGAAGGAGGTAGAGATGGGTAGGTCAGGTAGGTTTAGACCAATATTGGAAAGGGGTGAAGGTATTAATTTGGAAATGGATATACATACTAATGACACCATGAATAATAAAACTGAACAAGTCAATTATATGAGAAGTTTGGTAGTGGAATATAATAACTCCAATCTCAAATTGAGAGAAATTTTTAAAAAAGAATGGAGTAAATTTAGCTCTTTAACAGACATCGAAGAAATAACCAAAATGGAACCTAAAATAGTGTATAAAAACCCACCAAATTTAGGCAAGATTTTGGAAAGAAGTAGTGGAAAAACAAGAACAGGAAACAAAGGCAGGAATGGGACATATAGATGTGGCAGATGTCAACAGTGCCCATATATTATTAATAAGGAAGTAATATATGTCGAAAGTAGAGAGAGATGGATCAAAAGCAGAAAGTATTATAATTGTGAAAGTAAAGGGGTTGTTTATGTTGCTATTTGTCAGAATGCCAGTCGTTTTACATAGGTAAAACGGAACGTTGTTTGAAAAGGAGAATATATGAACACAACTATGACATTCTGAAAGCTAAGAACACAAATGCTTTATATAAACATACCACTATTTGTCCTGAATATAAGTTTCAATTTTTTGTTCTTGATCAAATTCTGCCAGATATTAGGGGTGGGTTATGGGAGGAAATTTTGGAAAGCAGGGAATTATGGTGGCAGGTTTATTTAGATTCTAATACTAGACCGGGAATGAATGATTTCCTAACCATAACACCCCTACTTAAAATAAGAGCTAATAAGCTCTAGATTAATTGGTGTAATTTTTATAAAAGACACTAGAGGGCACCAACTCTTTACACATACCAGTCCCTAATTACACATATATAAAATAAGAAAGAAATGTTTTAAATAAGTTTTTAAAGAAATTCTTAGGAAAATTTGAAATCATTATTTATTATTGTATGTATATTTAAATAATTCAATATTTATTTATTTATTTGGTTAAATATTTATTTATTCATTTATATATATAAGTATGTTTTTTTAATCAGAGATGAACACTGTGACAGTTTTTTTTTTTAAATGAGAGCAATTAATTCATGTATTTGATGCATTCGTGCACATTTCCCAGATGGACATAAATATTCATGAGTTTCTGTATTTTGATAGGATGGTTTGAATTAATCAAGAAAGGCGATAGGATAAATTATATAAGTAGATTGATTTTATTTACTATATAAAGGTTGTAATTAATTAAAGAGATTTGTCTGATGAAGTCCTATGCACAAGGACGAAAACGCATACTGAATTGTTGTTGTAAGAGCGTTAACATAAGTTATCGATCGTTTTTATTTTGACTTGTTTTTATTAGCTTGTGAATAAACTGCTTGGATGGAGTTTCAACGTATTCTGGCACTGGTTTACTGTTTTATTAGTTTTTGAAAGTGCTGGTTCCTGTTTTGTGGTTAACTGAAAAGCTGACAGAAGGAACCAATAAGTGAAGTTGAATTTTAATTTCTGATAGCCATGATTTAGTATATAAGTAACATTCCAGAAATGAAGATAGTGTTTAATAAATATGTTTCTGTGATATCATCAATAGAAGTCAACATTTAACACAGCCATGCACTCAAGATGTGATTTCCACATTTTATGTATAAAGCACAAAGTGATATGATAGATGTTCATTCTGACAGTGCTGTGGTCGGTAGAGTATTTTTCATTTTAGTATATTTGAAGCATGAGTGTTTCTACCACTGATGTGCTTATTTGTAAATGACACTGCACTAAGGCAGAAGTCCTGCACTGCACTAGCTGGAAGTCCATTTGCTGCATGACATCATTCAGGTTTTATTCCATATAGGTGGATCCAAAACAATTACTGGAAGATGGAATAAGAAAGGAACTGGTTAGAAGGGTAGCGCTTGCTCTTCACAGAGGACTCATCTTTAATCCTAAAGCTAAGGTAAGGCTGCTTTAGTTTCTTTACTTTCATATCATTGGTATTTCTGTTGGAAAATTGGATATGCATTATCAAAGTCTTTTATTATTTATTTATTTATTTATTTATTGCAAATGTCTCTTAAAATTGTTGAGATGAAGCCAGAGGCACTTGTCAGTACTTTAACCTGATTTTTTTTTCCAGCATCCGGATGTCTGTTAAAGGAGTACAACGGGTTTCTAAAATGCATTCCTCAACTTTTCTGCCCTTTTTCTCCCTATTTACAGCTTCTTGTATAAACGAATAACAATGCAGCGTTTACAAAATTTAAATTCCCCTTAATTCTGTAATAGAAGCCTACCTTAGCGTGCAGGGATGGTTTCACGCCATGTCACAGAGAAAGGAGAAGGACATGATTTTAGGTTCAAGATTATAGAAAATATATCTAGAAGGATTAGAGGAGGGGACATTAAGACATTTACAGAAGCGAAAGAGACCAACTGGATCATGAGATTCAGATCAGATTCCAGCCCTGGTTTGAATGGTAAAGTCCCCATCCAGCCCTTCCTTAAGATGAGGAAACTAAGGGCTTAGCCCCCTTTATTATTGTCCTCCCTTTATATATTGTTTCAGATTGTTACATTCATTACATTGTACACCACTGCCATATTCCTTTTTTAGAGATGTTACATTTTAGATATTCATATCCTCACTGACTAAGGTCTTTAGGTGACACTGTTTATGTATATACATACATATGATACTTTCATGTGTTATACTATTTGTTATGCTGCAGATGCCATTTGAATATTTGTTTCCTGATAGTTCTTACTGTATTTGATCCACCATACCATTATTGATGGATAAGCATGTCATATATTTGCTATGATATTTTTATAATATATATTGTATTTGTATATATACATCTTTTAGACATATATATATTTTTTAGATAGCTTCTATTGTATTAGTTTTAGGTGGGTTACACATCTTTTATATAGTGTTGTATCAATGGATGAATTATGTACATATGTTTTACACAGCACTTTTGCTTTAAGATTGATTGAATTTCCCGACGTTTTTTATATTTAAACTAATGGATTTAATGACTGTTATAGGTCTGATGAAGCCGTTTGGTGAAAGCGCTAACCTGTTTGTGTACTACCATTAAATTTTTTATACTGAATTAGTTGCTGTTTCGTTGCTGCTTCGTTCTTTTGCTGCTTTGGATATACTGCAACTATTGAAGTATCGAGGATATTTATATGCGGTTTTGGATTACCTACTGTGTTTTGCTCTTGGCGTTTATTTTTGGTTACCTTATCTGATTATTTTTAAAGCCAATTGTCCAATTCACAAAATTAAAGTGGCAGCATAATTTCTCCTGGCTTTTCTCCGTTTAATAAGTAAGAATAAGGATTTACTATGTGCCTGATGTTCTTCGTCTTCCATTGCTGCAGTCCTGACTATTGGGTATAGTCCGCGTCCAGTCGGCCCGAATACCAGAGTATAAGGCTGACGTCGGTCATGGCGCCTTAGACTGACGTCAGTACATCAGGGTACTAATGCGCATGACCGACGTCATATCCTCAGTCTTTTTTGCCGCATGGTCCGATGCAGAAGCAATTTTGCGAGTGCAGGTTGGCGTTCTGAGATATTTCCGAAACCGGAGTTTCAGACCGAAACAGAGTTGGCTAAGTACCCCGTTGGGGAACATTTTGGTTTTTCTTGCCTCAGTATTTAACCGGATGTCAGAAAAAGTGAATAACTGTATTTCTTGTGGGAAGCAGATACCGCATAGGGATTATCATACATTGTGTATACCTTGTTTAGGGCCTGAGCACGACGTTGTTGGTTGCCGTTCTTGTGCTAGATTTAACAAACGCACTATTAAGAGGAGGCTAGATTGTGCCAGGTTAGTGTTTGGGAAGCGTTGCAATTATAATATGCCGCCGGATGCTCCGCGCCCGCTTCATCCAAGAAGCGCAAGGACAAAACAGTGAAGCCTAGGGTTGATGAACCGCAGTCCCGGACATCGGTTCTTTAGAAGGCTCAGTGGAGCCAGAGGTTTTGCCAGGAGTTTCCATGGAGTCTCAGGCAGAAACTTTATTGTTACAGGATGTGCCCTCTCAGGAGGTAGGCCAGGCTGAGGGGGCTTCTCAGGTAACTGTTCTTCCCTCTCTTCCCAAGGTAGTTAGGGCCTCTCCTTCTGTTGCCAAAGCTTCCTTTAGAGGTAGGCCAAGTTCAGCTTCTGTGGGGGCTTCTCCTAGCATTTCGGGCTCTGTGCCTAAGAAACATATGCTTAAAATGGCAGAAGATTTGATTACTATGATTAGAGGTTCTATGCCCCGCCTGATAAGAGGCCTAGGGTGGAACAGGAGTTTGATAGTTTTGAACAGTGTTCACAGGCTTCAGAGTCTTCTGTGGAAGACTTACAGGAGTATCCTACTTATTCTGATTCTGATGTGGATGATTCCACTCCTACAGCTTCTCCTCCTGAGGATTTTTCATTTTCAGAGACTCTACACTCCATGAGGGAGCACTTTGAATGGGAAGGCCAGGATTACTCTGATTCCAGGAAAAGGCTTAGGGAATTCTTGTTTTTACCCCAGCATAGGCCCTTAGCTATTCCTCCTGTGTTGACTGTGGTGGAGGATGTTTTTGCAGAGGCTTCCCTGAACCCTGACTCCTTGCCTCCTGCTCCTGTTAAGCCTGATAGGTATTATAGGGTGCCCGAAGCTCATAAGTATTTGTTTAAGAGTCCTAGGGCGGACCCAGAAACTGTTTCTCAGGGGCCTAAAGGTGTTAAAGCTTCTGTGGTTAAAAATCCTGTACCCTCTGATAAAGAGGCAAGGGCTTTGGATAGGTGGGGAAAGAAAGTGTATACTTCTTCCACTCTAGCCATGAGGGCGTTGAATTGTCAGTTTCACATGCTAAAATATCAAACTTATCTCCTTTCACAATTGAAATCTAAGGTGGATGCTTTGGCGGAAGGTATTGAGTGTAAAGAGTTGCTGGATTTGGTTCATGTGTCTGAACAAGTGGGTAAGCATTCTTTGCAGTGTGGTTTTGATGCTGTACAGGCCTCCTCGAGGGTGGCTGCTACTAGTTCTGTTCTTCGCAGACATGCCTGGTTGAAGGATCAGAATTTAGCTGAGCATGTTAAGACAAGGATTTTGGATGCTCCTTTACAGTCTGATGTGTTGTTTGGACCGCCTGTGGAAGCAGTTTTAAAGAAAATGGAGGACAAAGCTAAGTCTATGCAGACTGTTAAAGATTTTTTGCAGGTGCAGCCTCGGAAGTTTAGTAGAAATTGGCCTGCTAAGGGGTGGACATATCCTGCTTATGATTCCCAGTCTAGGGGTAGGTCTAGACGTGGTAGGGGCAGGGCTCAAGGTTCTTTTCGCCTAGATCAGGGAGTTCACCTGCTCAGACTTCTGGTGAGGGCAGGGGTCAGTCCTTTCGTAAACAGACCCAATGACCTGCCTTTTCAGCTGCTAGTGGATTCTCGTCTGGCAGCTCCTTTGGGAGGAAGACTGTCTCTTTTCAAAGAAAATTGGGATTTAATTACTCAAGACAGATGGGTGTTGGATATCATTCATCACGGTTACAGATTTTATTTCCACACTATGCCCCCTTTCAAAGGCATGCCAGACGTTCCTCCTCCACAAAGAAAAGAGGCTCACAAGCAAGTTTCTCAGTTACTCCAGATGGTGGCCATTCAGCCAGTCCCTGTATCAGAAAGGGGCTTAGGATTTTATTCTCGCCTGTTCCTAGTACCAAAGAAGGGGAACACGTGGAGACCAATTTTGGATTTATCTATCCTCAACACTTATCTGGACATTCCCAAGTTCAAGATGTTGACGTTACAACAGCTTTTACCTCTGCTGGGCAAAGATCACTGGATGGTAACTTTAGATCTCAAGGAAGCTTACCTTCATGTGCCTATAAGGCTAGGTTGCAGGAAGTATCTGCGGTTTCGAACTGGAGATTTTCATTATCAGTTCTCTGCATTGCCCTTTGGCTTATCTACTGCCCAGAGTATTCACAAAGGTTCTGGCTCCAGTGATAGCTTACTTCAGGCTTCAAGGAATTCAAATCTATCCTTACTTGGACGACTGCCTGATTCTGGCTCAAGAAAAGGAAGACCTTCTACAGCATCTGGAATATGTCATAGCAGTGCTAAGATGCCTAGGGTATTCTGTGAACGAAATAAAGTCCAGTCTAGTACCCTCTCAAGACATGTGCTTTCTGGGTGTGAGACTGAATACAGCAGCCCAGATGGCCTTTTAACCCCGGACAAACAAAAGAGTCTGTCACTTTACTTCCATCAACTATCTCATCAGTCCGTGCTGACTGCAAGGACAGTCCTTCAAGCATTAGGGTTCATGGCATCTTGTATTCTGGTGCTTCCCAATGCCAAACTGCATATGAGGAAGCTGCAATGGTATCTCAAAATGTATGGACACAGCACTGCCAGGATTTGGACACTGTCATTCAAATAATACCTTGCCTTCAAAAGGAATTCTTGTGGTGGGCTCAGGAATGTCACCTAAACAAGGGACTCTCTGTGACCCGCCAGAGGCGAGTCAGATTTTAACGACAGATGCCTCGGACATTGCTTGGGAGCTCATCTAAATGGAAAGTGGATACAAGACAAGTGGCCTGCCAGACTACAGCATCTACATATCAACATGAAGGAGATGTTAGCAGTCCAGTTTGCATTGATGGCTTTCAAGGAGTTACTTCTTCCAGGGCAGGTGTTGATTCTAACAGACAACACAACTGTCATGTGGTACATCAACAAGCAAGGGGAACACATTCTTATCCTCTATGCAGGCAAGCAATGATTTTATGGGAGACTGCTAAGCTTGCAACTAACTCTTCAGGCAAGGTTTCTGCCAGGAGCACAGAACTCCCTAGCAGATGTGTTAAGCAGACAAATCATGGATCCCCACGAGTGGAAACTGGATCTTCATGTATTTCAGAAATTGACAGTGTCATGGGGAACTCCAGACATAGATCTGTTCGCTTCTCCACTAAACCACCAGCTGCCAAAGTATTGCACAAAGGGGTTTCATCACACAGCTTGGAAAGTGGATGCTCTGTCTTTCAGTTGGAAAAACCTTCATGTCTATGCCTTTCCACCTCTGCCTCTTCTTCCAAAGGTACTATTAAAGGTCAGACAAGACAGGCCAAGGATGATTTTGATAGCTCCAGATTGGCCTCGGCAACACTGGTATCCACTACTACGGAGTCTGGTAAAGAAGCCTCCATGGCCTTTACCTCTGATTCCTCATCTGTTATCTCAGAAGGACGGTCATCTGCTCAATGTCAAGCTTCACTCTCTTCATCTAACAGCCTGGCATATTCTCTGTTGAAGCACAGCAGGTCTCAACTTCCTCAACAAGTTTTAAATGTGATTATGGAAGCTAGAAGACCTAGTACAAGGAAGGTGTACGCAGAAAAATGGAAGAGATTTTTATTTTGGAGTACAGCAAAGAATTTGGAGATTTCTGAGCCTAATTTGAGTGTGGCTCTTCAATATCTTACTGAGTTATTGGACAAAGGTTTGTCCTTCTCTTCCATTAAGATTCATGCTGCAGCAATTTCAGCTCACTATGATTGTGACCCACCTTTGTTTTCGCATACTTTGTTCAAGCAGTTTCTTAGAGGGGCAAAGAATATAAGACCCCCACGTAGAGCTCCTACTCCTGCTTGGGATCTCAATTTTGTGTTGGAAAAACTTACTCTACAACCTTTTGAGCCTGCGGCTACTGCTGAATTGAAATACTTGTCATGGAAGACTGCTTTTCTGTTGGCTATTACTTCTGCAAGAAGGGTATCTGAGTTGCAGGCCCTTATGGCAGTAGAGCCCTTTTTGATTTTCCATAAGGATAGGGTATCATTACGTACTAATCCTTCCTTTATGCCTAAGGTGGTTTCTAGTGTGGCTTTAAACCAAACTATTCATTTGCCTACTTTTTATGCAGACCCCCAAAATAAAGGAGAAAAGATTTTGCACACTTTAGATGTACACAGGCAATTGAGATATTATTTAAGCAGGACTAAGGATTTTAGGCAGTCTCAGCAGTTGTTTGTTTCTTTTGCTTTGAGTTCACAGGGCAAGCCTGTGTCAAAACAAACTATTTCCAGGTGGATTGGCTTTTGCATTGCATTTTGTTATTCCCATCATGGCAAGGAGATTCCAGCTGGGATTAGGCCTCATTCCACTAGGGCTACTGCCACTTCAACAGCATTTCTAAGGGGTGGCAACTAAGGATATTTTGGAAGCAGCTACTTGGAGTTCAGTGCATACTTTCTCTAAGCATTATCACCTTCCTATCTACTCTAAGTCTAGGGCTGGTTTTGCCACAGCTGTTTTGCAAGGCATGTTGTCAGCTCCTACTTCTTTATAATTTGCCAGCCTCCCTTACCTCTGCTTTGGGATTCTACCCAATAGTCAGGACTGCAGCAATGGAAGGCGAAGAACATAGTACAGTTTTGTACCTACCATAAATGTAGATGTTCGAGGATTCCATTGCTGCAGTCCAATTTACCCTCCCTCCTTCCCCTCTGTATTTAGGGGTGGTTGTGTAGGTGAGTTTACATGCTTATATTTTTGTATATATTGTTGTATATATTGTACATGTTTTTGGTGCAGGTTTTTTGGGACTTGTCTTTTTAGGGTCTTCTGACATCTGGGGCAAGAAAAGACTGAGGATATGACGTCGGTCATGCGCATTAGTACCCTGACGTACTGACGCCAGTCTAAGGCGCCATGACCGACGTCAGCCTTATACTCTGGTATTCGGGCCGACTGGACGCGGACTATACCCAATAGTCAGGACTGCAGCAATGGAATCCTCGAACATCTACATTTATGGTAGGTACAAAACTGTACTTTTTGTGCTTTTGCTGTTGCATTTAGTTTCACGGTGTGCATGTGGTCTTGGTTGCCAGTATCAACCAATTTCTTTTATTGCTGCTAATTTTTTTTCAGTTAGTGTATGTGTTTTTGTGTGCATAACTGTGTGGTAACGATCTAGCTAGCCCTTTTGTTATACTCGCTAAGCTGTTTATTTTATATATATTTTTATTTTACACTCACTAAACAGCTTAACTCGTGTAACAAAAGGAATAGCTAGATCATGATTGCACAGTTATGCACACAAATGCAGGAAGGCTCCGTTTTATTTATGCTGGAAGGCTCCGTTTCACTTATGCAGGAAGGCTCCGTTTCACTTATGCAGGAAGGCTCCGTTTTACTTGCGTTTTGTGTGTGTGTGTGTGTGTGTGTGTGTGTGTATGTGTGTGTGTGTGTGTGTGTGTGTGTGTGTGTGTGGTGGTGGTGGTGGTGGTGGTGGTCATGTGTGTTGCAAACTAGTGCTAGCTTCTTAAATTAATGCCACTAGTGATTCTGCGGTCACGATTGAAGCGCCAAGTGCGCCTATTGATTTTGCTGCAACAAACTGCTTTTCACATTAGTTTTTCACAAAGATTTTACATTTGAATGTATGTGTATTTTGGTGTAAAAACATGCTTACAATTCACTTAGCTACTCCACTGAAGACCGACCATAACTCAAGGACAGTTTTTAAATGTATTCTAATGCACTTATTAAAGTGAATAGAGTACCAAGGTTTGCATAAGCATGCATATTCAGAGCAATGTGTGTTGCTGTAAACTGTGATCCTCCCTAATGAAAATCACACATTTTACAAAAGAAGGGTCAGTAGCTTAGCAACAACATTGGTACCACTTGCTTCCCTCATGGTTGTCAAGTATTTATTTCATAAATCGTATGAAACCTGATGGCAGCAAGACTCAGGCACTGGAAACCATTTTAAATGTTACAGTAACTCCCTTGGAAAGTTGAACAAAAGGTTTCCCATCACTGTGCTGGTCCTGACCAAGAAGTATGAAACTTTAATGTATGGAATTGTTCATTGGCTGTAATATTTAGTGATTTACCAGTAAATCAAACCTTTAGCCAGGCGATGGGCAAAATCAAGTCTCTTCTACAAAATTAGAGAGAGTTAAAAAGTATGCTTATTGCTAAAGTGTGTTCCTACAAGTCACAACTTTTACTACGGATGAAGCAAAATTGCTAGGCAAAATAAGGGACAGTTGAAAGGTTTATTGTCATAGTGTGGTCTTTCCCTGACAAATCTATACTATACCTGCACTTAGTTACGTGTAGCTGGATTGATCAGCACCTGTAAAGAAATTTACTGTTGTTGTATAGCTTGATGCTTAGAATTATATTAAGACTTGTTTCTGTTCCCTTGCTTAATATCATACATTTCATTGTAATAGGTGATAAATCTATTACTTCAGTGCATTTTATTTATCTGCTGGTGGAGATGCAAGAAATACCAGGCTACTGGCAAAAAAGCTAAGACACACATCCCATTCAAACCTCTCAACTGTACAGAATTTCTAGAGTTTTTCCTCATTATTTTTGCTCTGTTTTACACAAAATTGTGGTTGTGTAGCAAATCAATGACAAATCATTGAAGATTCAAGTCAGAAAATGACAGGCATTTTTGAGTTTCAGACTTTATACTCTTCAGGAACTTCATGCTAATGCAAATCCTGTTATTCTATCAATTTTCAAAGTTTGCAAACGCAGTATTTAAAACAATGTCCCTGTTTTGGGGCCTTTGCCCCCCCCCCCATTATTTATGGCTTTGTCCAGACTTATTGCTCTAAAAGGCTGAGATGTTTGATCTCTGCTCAAGATTATGTAAGAGTCGGAAGAAAAGGACAGTACTTTATTTTTTTCTGGTAGTTTAGGGTAAGTCATTAATTATTTATTTAGGAACATCTGTGTCCTTGCTAGTTGTTAGATATGCCTAGTGAAGTCCATCCTAATGGGAGCATTATGCTCAATAATTGACCTAATCAGTGCTTAAATATACAGAAATCTTGACTTCTCTAGATTTGGATTATTTTCTGTTGGAAAGTAGCAACACTAACCAAATGTCACAATACTGCACTTTTTCACATTTAATTTGAGCTAATTTTCAGTACACTAGTTATTTATGTGTGCACGTTCTTGCAAGAAGGTTCAACTATTAGAAGGGGATTGGTTTGTTTGTTTGTGTTGGTTTATTCATTTATTTATTTATTGACATTTGATTACCTGGAAAGTCTGACTGGGTAGAAGCTCATTTTCAGTGTAGGCCTGGAAAGAAAAGCTCAAAATTATTATAAAACATTTTATGAACAAAAAATTTTCAATCTTCAAAAATATCTCACTTTGAATAATTATAACAAATTAGGCATAATATAAAAACATTGGTTAAGAATCGATACAACTTGCATGACAATCATTTAATAGTTAGAGAAATTTTAGACAATTTGTAGAGAAATCCAAGGTAGGTTACTCGAATACAAACTGGAATTGCAATATGAAGTGGGGGAAAAACAGGCTTATGGTATGTTTAGAGAGAAAATCACGGACGAGAGTATGATAGAAGTAAGGAAGTAGGCGAAAAAGGGAGAGTAAGGTGGTATAAGGAATGAAAAGGTACTTGTTCACATTTAGAGATGTAGTTTATCCTAGTTTTTACCAAGAACAGAGCCAGATTTTAGCTAAGAAGTCTTTGAGAGTGGTTTTGAAAGATGGGAGGGAGAGAACTGACCTGATGGATAGAGGCAAGGAGTTCCAGGCTTTAGCAACCTTGTACAAGTACAGATAATGCCCAGTAGATTTGACAGGTTTGTAGACAGATGTGAGGTTTTTGGTTAGTGGATTGTAGTGACAGACTGGGAACATAGCTGTGTAGAATGTTTTTTACTGCTGGAGTGTGTCTTCGTTTGTTTGGTTTGCCATCCATTCCCTATTGCAGTGTTACCAGCTTACCATTTTTTTTAAAGTAACCTAGGCAATGTATTCGTCAAAGGCAGCAGGCACTGAATCTGTAGATGAAACACTGAAATATAAAGTTGTTTGCTTGCAGCAACCTTTTCATTAGTTACAGATCTCTTTAATGTGGAATTATGCAGATTAATTTTACTACTGTAGACATTGTGCTTATTAACTGATACTGAATAGCCTTTTATGGTTGACATTTTCTGAATTGAACAGTTTTATCATTACTGATGCATATGTTTTGTTTTGGAAAAATGTTCATAACTACAAATTTAAAACACACTAACAACTGATGCTGTACTGTACAAGGAATATAATTTAATGCAATCAAGACGCTGCATCAAAGAACAAACGCATGTATGCATGGTCCTAAAAACGTGTGCAAGGTGCCAATAGTTTGAAATAATCCCAAAGGTAGACTTTATCCTCCTTTGACCGGGTGCATTTTCTTTGAATGTACATTTCAATGCCGTTTCAATGGTAGAGAGGTTTACTGTTCATGCTAAGTCTGTTTTCATTGTGAGGCCTTATTGTTTTGTTTAGCAAATGTCTGTCTGTGTTTGTGCTATAAAATTTGCAATAAGTTTTAAAAATCTCGAACCATTTTAGAAATAAAGAAGAAAATAGTATGTACACTGACAGGTTTGAACAAGTGTTTATGGTAAATGAATATAAGCATCCAAGAAATGGACACTGGAATGGCTGCAGTGTAGGCTGAGGGGGTTGCTGTGTGTGAAAGGGAGACCCCAATCCATTACCATGCTTTATTTGACCATTGATCTGGCTCTGGTCTTCAGACCTGAGTTGATGGATTTTGCCTGTGCACCACTTAGCATTCCAGCTTGTAACTTATGGATTTACATTTAGTTTGATTAGTTTGTCAATATGACTGAGTGTGGGATAGTATCGCAGGCCTTGACCAGATCAATGTTTGCTCTTTGTAGGATTTTGTTCTCATCTAAAACCTTGATGACATTTTCAAAGAAGCTGGCTAAGTTAGGCAGACAGATCTACCCTTCACAAATCCAAACTGATTTGGGTCATGAGATGTAGGTTGCCAGTATATTTGTTTTTGAGGTGTATAGTGACATATTCCTCTGTCTTGCAGACTAGTCTAGTAAGGCTTGTTAATCTATAGTTGCTCAAATTAATAGTGGAGCGACCTTTATGAAGGAGGACAACCAAGGCTGTTCTCTGTATATCTTGCATGAAGTCACTTGAGAGGCTAAGGATGAACAGATTTAAGAGTATATCTGCAAAGCAGTGCTTTGTGCTGGCTAGGAAACACCCAAGCATTGTTGGCTAGACAGAAAGAATAGTTGTGTAAAATCTTAACATAACCATAGATGTCCTTCTCTTCCATGTTGCAGTATTCATAGTGTGATATTTCCTGCCTCAGGCGATCCAATGTCAGCTCCTATACAAAAGCTTAAGCCTGGCTGCTGTAGATGCATGGGATGTCACACGTAGGGCCATAAACCAGGGACCTTAAATGTGATGTCTGCACGCGTAGACCTCAGAACTTGAAGCCCAGAAGAACAGCCTATTAGGTAGAGCAAGATGCCAACGGAAGGAACAAATGCCATTGTTACGCTGAACAGATGAGCCTCTAGGGAGCAGAAGCAGGGGCCAAAAGGCAGACCTTCCAGTAAATGAAGAATATGGGGTATGAAGGGTGGGAAGGAATACTGCAACATGAAATAGAAGGACATCTATGGTTATGGTAAGATTTTACACAACTATTCTATGTCCTTCTATTCCAAAGTTGTAGTATTCATAGTGTGGGAGAGTACCACAGCTTAGGAAGAGTGATGGGAGGAGGCAGAGGTAGACCATTCCAGGAATCCTAGCAGGATTGCTCTAGCAAATCCTGCTCTGACCCTGGAGACTTGGTCTAATTTGCAGTGTTTGGTGAAAGTGTGAACAGTAGACCTGGTAGCTGCTTCCAAGACAAAAGCTGTGTCTAACCCTTTGAGTAAGGCCTTGGAGGTAGCCATGCCCCTGATTGAGTGAACCCTTACACCTTGAGGCAAGAGTTTGCCATGGCGACAGTAGCAGAAAAGAATTGATTTCCTGATCCAACAGGAAGTAGTTTGTTTGGAGACTGCCTTACCCCGAGCCATGGGGTTGAAAGGAGCTGGAGTTGGTCAGATTTTCTGAAGAACTTAGTCTTCACTAAGTAGAATCTTAATTGTCTGTGTACATCCAGGGAAAGAAGGATCCTCTCTGCATTGTTGGATGGGTAGTGGAAGAAGGTAGGCAAGTGGATGGACTGGTTTAAGGATAGGTCGTTTACCAATTTGGACATGAAGGTAGGGTTTGTGCGCATGGTCACACTGTCATTGTGGAAGGTGGTATAAGGAGGGCAGGCCATGAAGGCCTATAGTTCTGACACTCTTCTAGCGGAAGAAATGGCCACTAAAAGAATGGTTTTCCATGTGCACATTAGTAAGGTGGCTGAACTGGCCGGCTCAAAAGGAGGTAAGGTGAGATTTTCCAGCACAAAGTTGAGGTCCATAGGTGCAAGGATGGGTTTTCTTGGTGGTCTAATACGCAAAACCCTTCTCAGGAAAAGTTTAATATCCAGCCTGGAAAGCAAGGGGTGCTGTAAAGGTAAGCATGTTGAAATGGCTGACAAGTGGACTTTTACAGAAGAGTATGTTAGTCCAGCCTTAATGAGTTCACAAACATATCTAAGGACTAGGGAAGGATCAGCCTGAAGGGGTTGCCTGCCTTTAAGAAGAAACCATTTAGAAAATCTTTCCTATTTAGATAGGTATGTCTTTCTAATAATCTGTTTCCTGGCCTCCATCCAGGCTGAAAGCACATCCTCAGAGTAGAGTTGTCTGTAGGGGATTAGACGTTGATCACCCAAAGAGTTAGATTTAGCATTTGCAGTTGAGGGTGAATAAGAGATCCCTTTTGTTGAGTAAGTCCACCTTGTGGAGTAACTTGTGGTTATTGCCCTTGGCTAGAGAGTGAGGAAGGGGGGCCACTAGGGCCTTAGCCAGTAGGGAGTCACCAGCAATATTTTTGTTTGGTCCTTCTTGATTTTCAGGATTACCTTTTGTGTTAGTGGGAAGGGGGGAAGGCGTATAGGAACATCCCCTTCCATGGAAAGCTGAAGGCATTCACCCTCCTGGCTAGTGGAGTGTGATCCCTGTTGCAGAAATTGGATAGCAGTCTGTTTTGGGGGGGAGGCAAACAGATCCAATTGAGTGTGCTCCACTGGTGGACTAGGTCTCAGAAGGTTTCCCTGTTCATCATCCATTCATGAAGATGTGAGGATGTTCTGCTGAGCAAATCTTCTTGTTTGTTTTCCTGAGAGGGGATGTAAGAGGCCTGCAGGAAAAGGTTGAGTTTGACGGATAGATACAAAATTTGTAGGGTTATCTGGCATAAGAGATAGGCCTTTGTCCCTCCTTCTTTGTTGAGGTACCACATGACCGTGCTGTTGTCTGTAAGTATGTGTAGCAGGCCTGGTTGAAGGATGGAGATGAAGGCCTTGAGGCCCAGCAAGACTGCACTCATTTCTCTGACATTGATGTGTTGTTTTTGTAGGTAAGGGTTCCAAGGCTCTTCTACACTGAAGTCTTTTAAGGTTGCCCCCCCCCCTCCGCCGTAGGTCTGATGCATCTGTGTGCATAGATTGTGTAGGGGGGAGTTCAAGGGGAATGCCCTGGTTCTGAAGGATGTGCTGCATCCACCACCCCAGTTCTGTTTTTAACCATGGCAGAAGGGGACTTAATTTGTCTAGGGAGTGTTGGTTCTGAGACCACACATTTTTTCAAGTACCACTGGAAGTTTCTCATGTGCCTCCTAGCTAATGGGAGCATGGGAATAGTGGCTGCCATGAGTCCCAGGACTTGCAAGAATTGCCTTGCAGTTAGGTGGGATAACGAAAGTAGTGTTTGAAAGTGGCTGGAGGCAGACTGCACTTTGTCCTGTTGGGGAAAGGACCTCATCAGGTCTTTTCTGATCCTGCAGCCCAGGAATACTTTGTCTTGCTGGGGGAGAAGAGAGGATTTCTGGAGGTTTAGAGTGAACCTCAAGTTGTGAAGGAGGGTCATGGTGAATTTGAGATGGTTTTGTGGCATGGACTCTTGATTCTGCCAGAAGGAGAATGTCATGCATGTAAGGGTAGATTTGGATTCCCCTGGTTCTGCAATATGCATTGATGGGGGCCAGTCATTTTGTAAATAGTCTGGGAGCAGTAGATAAGCCAAAGGGCAAGGCTGTAAATTGAAAATGTGAGGAATTGCCAGTACATTGTAGGAATTTCCTGTGAGAGGGCTTGATAGGAATGTGGAGGTTAAGCCTCCTTTACATTCAGAATGGCCATGAAGGATTGGGGTGGCATCAGGGGTAGGAGGGTTTTGAGTGAGAGCATCCTGAAGGAGGGGACTTTTAGGAACTGATTTAAGAAGGATAAATCTAGTATTGGTCTCCAAGGACCATTCTTTTTTGGGGACTCAGAATAGATGTGAGTAGAATCCTTTTCCTTCCTGTCTCAAGGGGACTGGTTCTATTGTTCTTAGAGTAAGAAGCTCTTGCAGAATGAGTGGAAACAGGTGGAGCTGGTTTCTTGGTGGGAAAGGGATAGGTTTTGGCCTTGGATTTTCCCTCCCAAGAAAGAAAGTATCCCTGCTGAATGATGGATAGAACCCACTGGTCTGTGGTTATAGTTTTCCAAAAGGGGAGGCAGTGGGGTAGGCGGGCAGACAGTAGTACATGAGCAAGGCAGTCATGCTGAAGTGAGGCCCCTTCCATCCGGAAAGGGCTGTTTTGAGGGGGGGCTGAGTGTTGAGAGGTTTGGAGTAAGGCTGTCTGCTGGATCCTCTTCTTGGCCTAGATGAGGAAGGATTTGAAGAAGGGGTCCTCCTCACAAAAGAAACCTTAGCTGGATAATTTCTATAGTATTGAGGAAAAGGGGACACCAGCAAATGCTTGATGTCCTGCAGCTCTTTCCTTTTCTCTTGCAAGTTTTTGAAAAGCTCAGCTGAGTTTTTGCCAAATAAGAGGTTGTGGTCCAGTGGACCATCCATGATTTTGGACTTAAAATCCTCAGGAAGGGGTTGAAGGCGAAGCCAGGCGTATCTGCGAAGAGCAGATGCAGAGGCTGCAGACCTGGCCTAGGCTTCTGCTGCATCGTAACTACACCTAATGGAGTGTCTGGCTAACTGGATGACGAGGGACAGCTTTGATGCAATGTCAGAGTTTGTTGGACAGTCAGGGGTAGAGGCCAACAGGTTTGATGCCTGGGGCACTAGATCCAGGGCATATTTAACCATGTGGGTTTGGCAATTAATAGCTCTGAAAACCAAGGTTGATGAAGTGGACCTATTCTGTCCATGGTTTTAGTCTCCTTATCTGTGGGCAGACGAGAAGAAGAGGGTACCTGTCTGGACTGTCTTTTGGGAGACACAGCAATGACAGCTGGGTCTGCCAGGGGAGGTTTTACCAGAAACCCCTGGTCATCGGGGACCTTGTAAAACCTGTCGAGCTGTTTTGGGGCTGGAGGCTGAGAATCGGGGTTCTTAGATACTGAGTTAAATACGTCCAGGAATGCTGGAAGCACAGGGGGAATAGCTCAAGGAGAGGGAGATTCCCTCTTTTGGGTGTCAGTCATCAAGGTAGTGTCCCACTTGAAGTATTCCTTCATTTTTTTATAGTTTCCCCAAAGGTAATATCCTCTGGTAGGGAGTCCCCCTCAATGGAGTCTTCATGGATGTGATTTGTGAAACATATGAAACCTGATTCCTCAGATGAGGAGTAATACTGTTCTTGTTCTTCTTTTCCATTTTGAGAAGTGGGTAAGGGCAGAGAAGAGGTAGAGGCTGGGCTTGGGCTCAGCACAGAAATGCTAGATGGTGCAGGGCCTGAGGGTCTAAGGGCCATCAAGTCCTGCATCAGAGAGTTAGTAAAAGTCTGCCAATGTGGCGGTCCTTCAAGAGCAGGAGTGAGATGCTTTGTGTTTTGCTTTTTCTTGGTAGGAAGAAAAGAAGAAGGGGAAGGCCTAGAGATAGAGGCCCAGCCTATGGTAGGAGCAGTCTCAGTTGGTCGGCAAACAAGCGGCTTCCTCACCTGGGATTGTCAAAGCTGATGGTGAAATCGGGTGTTCCTCGGCCCCTATATCAGTAGCCGGCAGGATGTCTGATAGAGCAGCAGTGGAAGTGTGTGTGTGTTTATATATATATATATATATATATATATATATATATATATATATATATATATAAATATATATATATATATATATATATATAAATATATATATATAAATATATATATACACACACACACACACACACACACACACACACACACACACACACATATATCACTAGGTGGGTTGCAAACTGGCTCACAGATAGAACCCACAGACTGAAAGTTGCAGACTCCAAGTCAGACTTTCAACTAGTCACGAGTGGATTCCCACAGGGTTCGGTCCTGGGTCCTCTCCTGTTTAGTACCTATTTCTCTGAAATCCAGGCCAACACGAAGGGACCCTGGCTGACAAAGTTCGCAGATGATTGCAAGTTGGGAGCTATTATTAACTCCCCAAGTGATGTTGACATCCTACAGAATGGCCTCACTGAGACCAATGACTTGTGTCAGAACCGTGGCCTTAAGCTCAATGCCAAAAAATGTGTTGTCATCCCCTTTGGGAAAAACCCGGTTCCCATGAATTACCACATCGATGGTAGTCCACTGAACACAGAAGGTGGTATAAGAGATCTGGGAACACAGGTTGACAGCAACCTCTGTTTTGATCACCACATTGCCACTGTGGTCAGAAAGTCCTTCTATGTGGCACACCTCATTACTAAGGGTTTTGCATCCAGGAAGAAAGAGGACATTGTCTCCCTCTACTCTTCCCTCATTAGGCCAATCATTGAGTACAATGTCCCTTTTGGCATGTACCTCACTAGACACCTGCAACAACTGTAGAGGCTGCAAAAGTACCTCACAAAGAGGATTGTGAACCTTAAACACTTATCTTATATGGACAGACTCAAAAAACTCCAACTGTTGCCTCATATCGCCTACTTAGAGATCATCTCTGCTTGATTTACAAAGCCATGTCTGACCCAGCTCTGTTAGAAATGCTACATCTAAAGAAATCCCAATCCCTATGCACCACACGCTCCAGAGACCTCAGCCTCATTACCACAATCAACAGAACGTATTGGTGGGGCAGGTTCATAACCCAGAGACTGCCCATGCCATGGAATAGACTTTCCATTCATGTCAAGCAGAGCACCTCGCTGACCCTCTTCAAGAGAAATCTTGATGAGTGGATGGAAACTAGAAAATTCACCCCGGGGATAACTCCATTGGCTCTACTCTACAGAGGCACTGGGAACTAAGGTTGGGTGGCACGATGCCAGGGTAATCTTGTGGCTAGGCTTGTAAAGGCCTCAGGGCCATTAGCCTTAGTACACACCTATGAACCTGTTTATAATCTGTGTTGTGTTTTACACCCAGTTTGTGAATAAATGCATGTGGCTTGGGATAACTGTTCTTGCTGTCCGAACAGGGTGTCTGCTTTCTAAGTCCATCCCTCTCACCAGTAAAGATGTATATCAAGTACTTGGGTGCAGTATGTATGATTGATTTGGAATGTTTGCGTTTCTTTAGCTGGAGTTCAGTTGCCACTTAATGGTGCTCTCATGAGCAGAGCCAAAAACAATGTGGATCTGCTTTAGTTTAATATGTGCATCTGTTGTTATTAACTATGCTGTGATATTTAATTATTCATTCAGCATTAGGACCTGCATAATTCTTAACCATCTCCAAATATGGGAACACTGCCGCTTGTAATGTAGATAATGTGAAACACTTTCTAATGAGGTCACAGACTTTGGAAAAAATGTTAACTTGAATAACACTGACATAAAGTTTGATAGGAGTACAGACTCGAATAGTAAGTGTTGCAACTGGAGCACAGTATTTTGGATGCTGGATATACATCTGCTTATGTGCCGTATCCTAATTTTTGGTCCTTTGGAACTGGGGTAAATTTGCTACTCATGTAACCTTGTTGGTCAGTAGCAAGCTAGTCTTTAGCTGACAATGTGTTTAGTGTGCACTTGTTCGGATGACGTTTGCGTTGATTGTGCAAAGTAACTGATACTGGTATGTTGCAGTGACACAAGCTTGAGTGGCCTATTGTGGTACAAACTTTTGAAAGTGCTTGATTGTGTCATTACTACTTGCATTGATTAGTAGAGTCTTCCACTTTACAGATGGCAAAGAAACTCTAGCAAGTAGTGCTGCATTGCAGAAGGAGTATAATCTAATACAATCAGAGAGGTGAATCATACAACGCATAATTTTAAGCATGGCCCTAAAATATGTGAATGGAGCCTACGTTTTGAGTTGGACATTGTAGGGTTCTTACTACACTGCAAAACTGCTTTGCAATAGTGGGCATTTTTGAAGGCATCATCATCAAAGACACCAGTATATTACAGCCATAGCACCAATTGCACTGGAGGCTGGAAAATGCATCTATTATCTGATTCAGTAAAATTGACCTTGATGTCCTTGCTTTAAAAATACCTTCTTTGTGAAAAGTGACAGTGAAGCATTCACAAATGGGCACAGTTGTTTCTGCACAAAACAAAAGGGAAGGGAAATATAGTGATGTGGTTTGTATGTACAAAGATAAATGCAGGGACAGTGCAACAGTATTTTTGAAAAACAAGTGGAATAAAAAAGTATGTAGGCAGACACTACATACCAACATACTTTGGACATGTCAATCTCAAGTATTTAAGAAGGTGAAGTAATAAAGGAAGTGATGCCTTAAACCTTAAATTACTACTTCAGAAACTGCATGCAAATGCAGTCAGGTAAGGCCATGGCTATAGTGCATCAAAAAGAAATGTCCCCTCTGTCAAAGGAAATGCTAGAACAAGGGAAAATTCGATGAGTCAAGCCCCCTGCTGAGAGCTGCCAATCACAGGAATTGAGAGCTCAAATTACCCTCAGGACTTTGACAGTTAGGGAAGCTATGTGTCCCTGGGAGGGAAGAAGTAGATGGACTAGAATTCAGTCTCTCACAAATTAGTGCCATTTAAGTGTAATTAAAAAAGCAGCAGTAAAAAGCACTTTGAAAAGTCTGTGTGACATTTGCACTGCTTCTGTTTTAAGTAGTTATTCAGCAGCAGGAAATGTACTTACAAAGTACTGACTCAAAGAGAGCAGTGTATGCATGTACCATCTATGGAATGACAGGAGCTGGAGGCAAAAGGAGGCCTGCATGATGTAACATTTTAGAGACAAACACTGCATTCTGGGATACTGAGTGGCAAACTGATTTATCAAAACCACATCAAGATGCTAGACCCCAGGTGGTCAGACTTTGGAATTACATACAAAAATATTTTAAATCCTGTAAATAGTCTTAGAGTGCTGTTAAAATGTAGGAAACATCAAGCCATGACAAAATAAACATGTTTTTTGAGTCTGTGGGTGTGGTACTCCTTTAAGAACTTGGGTGCAGTCTTGAGGCTTGACCATTAGAGGGAGTCTGGTTGCAGACAACAGAACATCATTCTACCTTTTTTTCTTCTTTACAGGAGTTGCTGACCAGCTAGATTCTTGAGTTTGTCAGCCACCCTAGGCCTTGATCTTTGGCAGTGTTGTACACAATCATTTTGTTGTGCACATTTTACATTGCAGCTACATGTATTTGATTAGATCCATTTATTTTGTTATTTTCTCTGATAATGTCCCTGGAGCAATTCTATAGCAAGATTTTTTGGGGGAAGGGTCCCTCTGCTCCTGCTGACCATCTGCCCAGTCTCTACAACCCTGTCCATTTGTTGCCTTCTGGCTAAGAGATGATTGCAGAGTTATCATCCAGTTCAACCATCAGGATTTTGTGATACCTGCCCTTCCATTTCCTTGTGCATGCCTACAAGGACTAAAGGAATGGGCATGCAGTGGGATAGTGTGAGGGTTTGTATCACAGTTCTGCAAAAGACCCTACACTTGTACACCCCACACCTCAAAAGTTATTGCCTCTGTCATCCTCTGGTATTATTGGGGGTTATAGGGAGACTGTACAACTAAGGACACACAGCCCTAAACATCTCTCATCAGGCTGGCAAGTAGGCTTCAGCTTTTATTCCCTCCCTCTCCCAGCCAGCTCTTCCAGTGTCAGTCACTTATAGAACTTATGATTCTGGATCATAGACAGGGCTTTCATCACTGTACACCACGGTAATGTGAGCATCAGTTATCCCCTAGAGATTTCTATCTCAACTGTTGTCTCATTTATTTATTTTATTTTATTTTATTTTATTTATTTATTTTTTTTGAAAAGGAACATGACTCTTGCAGTTGTAAACCTTTGCAGAAAGAGCTAAAAATGTGTTGGACTTTTTGTAGTGTTAGAAGGTATGAGGTCAGGGGTTCTAATGTCCCTTTCTCCTTTTTCTGTCAAACAAGGTAGTATAGCTGAAACAAAAGTCTTTTCATGCTGTAGTAAACAAACAAGAAAGCATACACAGCCCTGGATGTAAAATTAAAATGCTTAAGACTACAGAAATAACTTTTGGCACTTGGCAGTGACAGGTGTTTGTGAGTAACGGGCTCAGGGCTGTTACAGCAGGTGAGATTAATGATTCTGTGACTGCTGGAGGTAAGATTCATTACCATTGTGTAACAGAGTAGCAGCTTAAAGTCCACATTTTCTCTGTCACCCTCTATGTCACTGGTGGATAGAAGTGGAAGCAACTAGGGAACAAGTTTATGTTCATCGTCTTTCACTGTTGCAATCATTACACTTGAGTTATCCTGCTGGCAGGCTACCCGCAGTCGGCCTGAATTCCAAAGTCTTGGTCCGGCATCGGTTGCTGTTGCCTCTTCCATGACGTCAGTGTGCCAGGGGTATAAAAGATGCAGCCGACGCCATTTTCCTCAGTCTTTCTTGCCGCGCGGTGCCCGAAGCAAAAGCAGTTCGCAAGTGCCGATCGGCCGACGCCTGAGATTTTCGAAATTGAATTTCAGATCCGAAGTCATCTATAAGGCTAAGTACCCCGTTGGGGAAACTTTTTTCTTGCTCCAGACCGATGTCAGAAAAAGTTAACAATTGAATTTCTTGTGGGAAGCAAATACCTCATAAGGATTTTCACTCTTACTGTATTCCTTGCCTAGGCCCAGACCACAACGTTGCTAGTTATCTATTTTGTGCTAGATTTAACCAACGCACTATTAAGCGTCGGTACGATTTTGCTTTTCATTACTTTGGCCGAAGGTTTAACTACATAATGCCGTCGGAACAGCTGACGACCGGAGTTCATAAAAAGCGCAAGGAAAAAGAAAAGGACAGGCATCTGAGGTCCAAAACCGATGATGAAGCCTCTTCTAGGCCAGTCGCCGGTTCTCAGTGAGGCACTTTCGCAGCCCCTGACACCCGCTACCTCAGAGCCACAGGCCGCCTCCGACTCCCATGTGGAGACAGCTAGGCCTCTGGATACTCAAGGTATTGGGGCTTCGGAAACTAATCCCTCAGATGGGTCCGGAGCCGCTGAGCAGGCATCGGCTTCTGAGGGTGTTTTCAGACCTACACAGCTTTATATCAAGCCAACTTGAGCATCAAAGACAAAGACTAAAACAGTTTTAAAGACAAGGAAACAAGTACAGCATTCTCCAGGACAGACTTCCATGCCTAAGAAACAGATGCTCAAAATGGCTGAAGACCTAATTACTCTGATCAGGGGTTCCCATCCCCCTCCTGATAAGAGGCCTAGGCAAGACACTGAATATGATTCCTCTAATCAGGCTTCCATTTCCTCTGACTCCTCTTCAGAACAGGGATACTCTATTCCTCCCTATGAGGATTCTGATGCTGAAGAATCTTTTCCTTCAGCTTCTCATCCTGAGGATTACTCATTTGGGGAAACCTTGCATACCATGAGGGAGCATTTCCACTGGGAGAGCCAAGATTATTTAGATTCTAAGAAAAGGCTCAGACTTTCTTTTACTACCTCAGCACAGACCTCTTGCTATTCCTCCTGTTCTAGACATTGTAGATGAGGTATTTTCAGAGTCCGGCCTGTCTCCCGACTCTTTACCTCCTGCACCTGTTAAGCCAGACAGATACTACAGGGTGCCAGATTCTCATAATTGTCTATATAAAAAATCTGCAGCTGACCCAGAAACTATTTCACAGGGTCCCAAAGGGGTCAAGGCTGCTACTGCGAAAAACCCTGTCCCCTCAGATAGAGATTCTAGGGCACTGGACAGATGGGGAAAAAAAGTTTACACTTCTGCTACCTTGGCTGTAAGGTCTTTAACTTGTCGGTTTCATATGCTTAAATATCAGCAATATTTAATGTCTCTGTTAAAACAGAAAATGTTGACAAATTCTGAATGTGCTGAGAACAAGGAATTGCAGGATTTATTGCATGCAGCTGAACAAGTGGGAAAACATACTTTGCAATGTGGTTATGATTCACTGGAGGCCTCTTGCAGGGCCACTGTAACAGGCTCTGTCATTAGAAGGCATGCTTGGTTAAAGGAACAGACTCTGCCTGATCATGTTAAAGCAAAATGATTGCATGCTCCATTACAGCATGATACTTTGTTTGGTGTTAAGGCAGAAGAGGTGTTGAACAAAATGGAGGATAAAGCTAAATCTATGCAGACAGTGAAGGATTTCTTACAGGTGCAGCCACCCAGATTTAGCAGGAACTGGCCTTCTAAGAATTGGTCCTTTCCCATGTCAGACAGGCCACAAAGAGGCAGATACAGACACCCTAGAGGCAGACAACAGCCCCAGGGCTCATACAGGCCCAAACAGTGGGGTGCTTCTACCTCCAAAAGCGGAGAAGACAAATCACAGCCATATAGGAAACAGTCCCACTGACTTCCCACTGCCAATGCCAAGCATTTATCTTTTGGCAGCACCCTTAGGGGGAAAGCTAGCACTTTTTTCACAAAATTGGCACATAATTACCCAGGACAAATGGGTCTTAAGTATAGTCTCTCAGGGCTACAGGTTCCACTTTCACACCCTTCCAAAGGCAAAAGGTATGCCAGACCTGCCACACAATCAATGGGCTGAGGCACAAAACCAAGTTTCATCTCTCATGGACATGAGGGCTATTCAGCCAGTGCCACAACAAGAGCAGGGACAAGGATTTTACTCAAGACTTTTCTTAGTACCAAGAAAGGACAAAGCATGGAGACCGATTCTGGACCTGTCTATTCTAAATACTTTTCTTGACGTTCCGAAATTCAAAATGTTGACTCTGCAGCAGCTTCTGCCCATGCTGGGCAAAAAGGCTTGGCTTGTAACTTTGGACCTCAAAGAGGCATACCTGCATGTCCCAATCAGACAATCTTGCAGAAGATACCTCAGATTCATAGCTGACTCAATGCACTACCAATTCTCTGCACTGCCCTTTGGCTTATCTACTGTGCCCAGGGTCTTCACAAAATGCCTGGCACCAGTAATTGCATTTTGCAGACAAAGAGGAATTCAAATATATCCCTACTTGGACGACTGCCTTATTCAAGCAGAGGCCAAAGACATTCTACTAAAGCATCTGGCGTTTGTAAAAAGATTACTAATTTGCCTAGGGTACGCAGTAAACGAAAAGAAATCAAAACTAGTACCCTCTCAAGAGATAATATTCCTGGGTGCAAGCTTAAATACAACTGCCCAGATGGCTTATCTCATGCCAGACAAACAAAGGCAACTGACTTCTTACTTCAAAAGCATGGCAACAAAGACCCAGTTATCTGCAAGAAAAATTTTGCAGGTTCTGGGCTACATGGCCTCCTGCATTCTGCTAATTCCATATGCAAGACTGCATATGAGGAAACTACAGTGGTACCTAAAAAGTGTTTGGACTCAACATTGCCACAGCCTGGAGTCATTAATTTCACTCATTCCCTGCCTGCAACAGGAGTTTCGATGGTGGGCACAGGCCTGTCACCACAACAAGGGTCAGCCATTCACTTTACACACAGCCAGGCAAACACTAACAACAGATGCATCAGATTATGCCTGGGGGGCCCACATGGCAGGAAAATGTATTCAGGGCACATGGCCCCCAAGCCAAAGGCATCTACACATCAGTCAAAAAGAGATGCTAGCAGCACAAAATGCCCTGACAGCCTTCAAGGACCTACTTCATCCAGGACAGCTGCTGATAAATACGGACAACACCACAGTCATGTGGTACATAAACAAGCAGGGGGGCACACATTCCTACCCCCTCTGCAGACAAGCCATGATTTTGTGGAACACAAGTACACCTGCAAGCACAGTTCCTGCCAGGAAAAACAAATGCTCTGGCAGACGAACTAAGCAGAAAACCTCATGGGCCCTCACGAGTGGAAACTAGATCCACAAATTTTCAGCATGATAACAAGGAAATGGGGACGCCCAGACATAGATCTTTTTGCCTCCCCTCACAACTGCCAACTTCAGAGATTCTGCACAAGGTCTTATCACAAACAAGCATGGAAAGTGGATGCTCTGTCATTCAGCTGGAACAACCTTACAGTATATGCCTTTCCTCCACTGCCTCTCCTCCCCAAGGTACTCCTAACGGTCAGTCAAGAGAAGCCACAAATGATACTGATTGCCCCGAATTGGCCACGCCAGCACTGGTACCCAATCCTAAGGAGCTTGTCCCAAGGCCCAGCCTGGATATTGCCTCAAATTCCTCATTTACTGACCCAACAAAACAATCAGATCCTGCACACCCAACTCAGAACTCTAAATCTAGCTGCATAGCGGATACTGTAACCATTCAGAATACAACTCTTTCTAAAGCGGTTATGGATGTTATCTTAGAGGCCAGGAAGCCCAGCACCAGAAAATCTTATGCAGAAAAATGGAAGAGATTCTGTGCTTGGAACCAGGCACAAGGAATTGACACGCTTGTTCCAAATATTCCTCAGATTTTACAATATCTAACTGAGATGCTGGACAAAGTCCTATTCTTCTCATCAATTAAGATACATGCCTCTGCCATTTCAGCTCATTACAATACAGACCCACCTATTTTTTTCTTATCCATTGCTTAGGCAGTTCCTCAGGGGGGCCAAAAACATAAGACCTCCAAGGAGATCACCAATACCTGCATGGGACCTCAATTTTGTCTTGGAAAAACTCACACTGCCTCCTTTTGAGCCAGCCAATACAGCTGAGATAAAATTATTATCATGGAAAACAGCTCTGCTCCTAGCAATAACTTCAGCAAGAAGAGTATCAGAGTTACAGGCATTAATGGCTGTGAAACCTTTTATTATCTTCCATCCAGACAGGGTTTCTCTATGGACAAACCCAACATTTATGCCTAAGGTAGTGTCCAGTGTGGCTCTTAACCAAACCATTCATTTGCCAACTTTTTACCCAAACCTGCAGAATAAAGGGGAGAGATTTCTGCATTCTTTGGACATACACAGACAGCTACGCTTCTACTTGGACAAAACTAAAGCTTTCAGAAAGACTGAGCAACTTTTAGTGGCATATGCTGCAGGATCACAAGGAAAGGCGATCTCAAAGCAGACTATTTCAAAATGGATAGGACACTGCAATTGTTTCTGCTATTCACAACATGGTAAATCAGTGCCTAAGGGCATTAGACCACATTCTACCAGGGCAGCAGCTACCTCAGCCGCCTTCCTCAGAGGAGTACCAACCAAGGATATTTTGGAGGCTGCAACTTGGACTTCAGTGCACACTTTTACTAAGCACAACCACTTGCCTCTTTACTCTAAATCCAGAGCAGGTTTTGCCACTGCAGTCTTGCAGGGCCTTATAGCCACTCCTAATTCTATTTAGACCCAGCCGCCCAACCTCAGCTTTGGGATTCAACCCAAGTGTAATGACTGCAACAGTGAAATACCTTGAGCATAGTACAGTTGTGTCCCTACCATAAATGTAGATGTTCAAGTGTATTCACTGTTGCAGTCCAGGTTACCCATCCACCATCTCCCTTTCTTTGCTGGGACTTTTCTGTACTTCTCTATCCTATACAACCTATGTGGTGTATTTGCTTGTAGATGAAGGTATTGTTTATTTTAGTGCATGCTTTTATAAGCAATGTTTTTCAGCCTACCTTTTTGGGGGCACCTGACATCTGGGGCAAGAAAAACTGAAGAAAATGGTGTCGGCTGCATCTTTTATACCCCTGGCGCACTGACGTCAGGGAAGAGGCAACAGCAACCGATGCCAGACCAAGACTTTGGAATTCAGGCCGACTGCGGGTAGCCTGCCAGCAGGATAACACAAGTGTAATGACAGCAACAGTGACTACACTCGAACATCTACATTTATGGTAGGTACACAACTGTACTTTGCTTTACTGCTGTTTATGGAAGTTAAAATGGTATTAGCAGATGACTCCATTCAAATACTTATCAGTCCCTTTCCTGTCGTTGACAGCTGCTCTAGGGGATCTGATCTGGGCTTTAAGATTGCTCAGTCTCTAAAAGAAGTGCTGGACACCCACACCAACACAAATGTTCTCCAGGAAGGGCTGACGCAGACAAACAACTGGTGTCAGAGCCATGGATTAAAACTAAATGCTAAGAAATGCATAATAATATCCTTTGGGAAGTCATCAACCTCTGTTAACTATCATATTGACAACACATCCCGTAGAGTTGACCCAGTAGTCAGGGACTTGGGAACACATGCATTAATCTAGCTTTTGACCATCATATGTCTACAGTAGTGAGGAAATCATTCTGTGTCGTGCAACTTATAAACAAAGGTATGGGATCTAGGTCCAATGAAGTCATTGTTCCACTGTATTCAGCATTGACTACACTGCCCCCTTTGGTACGTACCTAACCAGGCATAGACAACAAATGGAGCGTCCATAGAGGTTCCTCACTAAAAGAATATAGGGCTGAAGTAAAATGTCCTATACAGACCACCTCAAGGCCCTATCCCTGTATTCTGTCTCCTACAGGCTGTTGAGGGGAGATCTATGCCTGGCATACAGGGCATCATCAGATCCCACTCTGGTGGCCCTCCTGCATATCAACAAAACAAACAGCACCAGAACTACCTGTTGCAAAGACTTAAACCTTGCCTGTTATATAAATAGGACGAGCTGGAGAGATCAGTGCGTATCCCAGAGAGTAGTCCATCTCTGGAACAGTCTCTCCATCCATGTGAAGCAGAGTTCCTCCCTAACCCAATTCAGGTGTAACTTGGACAATTGGATGGGAACAGGAAATATCCCTGTCTTGGCACCTATGTCTAATGGAAGTATGATTAAATAGGAATCCAAAGGAACCCTGAGTATCACTAAAAGCTTAAAATATATTATACAATAATAAATGCAAGTAAACTTTCTCAACAATGCTTCATCAGGCTTAAATCAAACATCATCCAAACATTTAAATAAAAGATGAATGCAGTCACACGATCAGATACCATTAATCAGAGTCATATGGCATCAACAGTTGCATTAAAGGTACACTTTCTCAAGTACAATTTTGCAACTATTGCAGTTTGGGTTTGAGACTAACTGTCCCTTTCAAACCTGGCAAAACATGTGCTTGTAATCTCAAGATCCATTGAAGTTCCTCTTTTTTCCATGTAGTCTGCTGTATCTCCAGCTCTGATAGGCATACAAACAACTTGCAGAATACAAAAACTAAAAGTGTGTGTAATGTCAGTGACTAATGCATGCTTATACAGAGCATTCAAAATTACTTTCTCTGAGATCTCTGGTAAGTGGCTACAAATGCGCTCTTTTAATTTTCTATTTGTTTGCCTATGTAATAGGCTGTACAAGATGCACATTTTGCCATGTATATCACATATTTTGTGTTACAGGTGCCAAACGCATGAAGTATAAATGTATGCTTAGTAACAGGATGTTGGATTGTCCCGTTGGCTTAAATATATGGGCAATAAACACAGTTATAACTTTTTCTGTGTTCCTGTTCTTGAGGAAGTAGTTGCATTTGTATTTTTATACTGTTCTTTGTAGCACAAGCAATTTTATAAGGTAAGGCTTTTATTATAGCCATACTTTAAAGGTAAATTAGAGTTGTTATTCATTTCAGAAATTTGCCTAATAATCAGCCAATGTTTCTTAATACCTTGAACGCATCTAGTATTTTGGTCATATGTAAGAAGACATCTGAACTGATCGTGACCTCCAGAAATAAAGGTTGTTTTAAAAGTGGTTTTATGTTTAGCAATGGCTTTACACTTTAATTCAGTGATGCTGCTCAGACTATATCCCCTATTTAAATTCAGCTGATAAACTCCACATTTGGTCATGCATACTCATGTCCTCTGTGTTCAGTTGGGATACCCTGCCCATCTGACTAGTGACAGTGTTATCAAAGACAAATTGTGGATGCATGATTGTATGGTGTAGGTAGATGTTCCATTTAACACCTTTCTTATACAAAGATGTCTCTGGTTTACATATTAGATTTTTACTTAAGGAAATGTCAAGAAAATCGATCCTGTTTAAATCCATGGTTTTCTTAAACTGTAGAAAATGAGTTGTAGCCAATGTATAGTTAAAAAAAAACTGTCAAACTGCTCAAGATCTACCCTCCCAACTAGAAAAAGGTCATTGAGGAACCTGAGATAAAATGTAATATAAATAAAATGAGGCTTTGCTTCAGCATTCATGACATATTTGCTGTCACAGGTGTGCATCACAGTATTTGTATAGGTATTCGCCATGGGTGTACCCCTAGCAATACCTTGACACTGTTAAAAGCTTGTCCTGAAAAATGAATATGTTGTTCACTAAAACAATCTGAAGCAATTCATAAATTGAATTTATTAAGGAAGAGTCAAATGCTGGCGTATATAGTAAATGTTTTTTTAACCATATCAATGCCTTCTTTATTTGGAATAACAGTAAACAGTGAGTCCATGTCTAGAGAAATTAACAAACAATTCTTAAGTCTATATCTTGAGACCAAGTTAAAAAGCTGTTTTAAAAATTCAGAAGCATCTTTTATGATAATGTTAACGCGCTTGTGGCTACTTTTTAATTTAAAATCTAAAAATTTAAAGTTTGGCTCAGTAATCCATTCCCTAGCCGATACTATCAGCATAAAAGGTGTTTTTCCAATGACTTATGAATCTTAGGTATTCCATAAAACAGGGGAGTCCTAGGATCTTTAACAGACAAATAATTAAATATCTCTGGAGTTATTTGATGTTGATGCAACATATCCTTCAAAAGGCTCTTTATTCCTTTATTAATTAGATTAGCATCTTATCCATTTATTTCCTTATAGCTATTTGTGGCCAACATAACAAACATACTAAATAAATAAAAATCAGTATCTAACACAACTGTACTTCCACCTTTATCAGCTCCTTTATCATAATCTGTTCATTTTGTGCTAAATCATTCAATGCCTTCATTTGTGCTGCATTAAGGTCACAGGTAACCTGTCAATGGTTCGTCTTCCAGGCCCCTGCTTGTAAACGTTTCATCTCTCAAGCCTTTGGGTAGACTTATCAATAGTACCAGAACTTGTCAGAGATTTGGGATGCATGGCTAGGCTGAAAAAGGCCCTTGTGGTCATTACCTAATAAACACCTATGAACTTATGAATCTGTGAGACTCCTTGAGTTTCTGACATCCCTTCTTCAGCTGACTTTCTTATGATTGTCAATGACAAACCTAGGGTCATGATATATGTAGGGCAAGAACCTGTATCTTTAATGACTGTTTCTTACAGGGAGCAGCCAGATAACAGGGGGTCTAATTTTGGGGTGCTTGGAGATCAGATACCATTTCTGTGGGTATCTGAAATGGCTCCTTTGTTTAAAAGCACAACAAGCAATGAGGAATATAAAAAAAATAATAAAGTAATTATGATATGAAGGTACCTTTATTCAACTTATGGCATGATATGTGTTGCTGTCGGTACTTTTGGCTTGAATTGTGACAAAAAGGATTATCAGACCCTTTAAATGTTAGTATGCAACTTGGTGTGAATGACATGGGCTCTTTAAGTAGTGTTCTGAAATTGCATGCTGCTAAATTTTACACTTTAGAATTTACATTGGGGCACCCATGGTGGTGGTGCTGCGGTAGCGTTGTCGCCTCACAGTAAGACGCTGTCCGGTTTGATTCTCAGCTAGAGCGTCTTCTGCTTGAAGACATACGCGAATGGGCGTACCTTCGTTGAAGGTTGTGCATCAGGGCTGGTAACTCGGCACGTAAAAATCAACTACCAATCATTAGCGGACCGGAGTTCTGCTGTGGCGACCCCTAACCGGGAAAAGCCGAAAGACACAACAACAACAAGAATTTACATTGGTGCATTTTTATTTAAACATTTTATATATATATATATATATATATATATATATATAATGTATAGAATATTTTGTAGTTGTAATTAAAATGTTAATTATACATTTGTGTAACTTAAATTTTAACTTATAAATTGTTACTTAGTCGTGATTAGGAGGTGCTTTATAAGAGAATGGCTAAGACATAAAAGTATTTGTTCTGATGAAGTCCGATTGATGGTCTTTCTAGGACGAAAGTGCTTTACAAAAGTTTCATTAAACTTACTTGTATTAATACCTTGGACTACAGGTATTAGTTATTGAAGGTGGACTTGCTTGGCTATTGGTGTTACCCTGTTTTTTTCTTTTTGTTGTGGTCTTCAAATTAACCCAATTACCTGGCTAACAAATAAAATAAATTCAAATATTTTATATTTTAAGCTAATGCAGCACACCACACAGGCTTCAGCAGCACTAAAACCTTCCCGTTTGGGAGTACCTGTTTTCAAGAAGGAAAAATACCTCCCCACCCCTTTTTAGTTCTAATGACAATGTCAAATCTTTGATCTTTTCTGATCAAATTGACTCTCATGTTGGACTGAACAAGAACTTCAGAGATGAAAACGTGTCTCCTCAAACGAATGCTTCATTTGAAGATGCTCTAAACCTTATAAAGGTATGCTTGAAATGGTAGCCTAAACAAGGATCATCTCCTAAAATCAAGTATGCTAAGTTTCTAGTGTATAAAGCCTTTGAAGTTCATATTATAATTTAGTCTTTTGATGATGTGGTATCTCAAATGCCACTTGGGATTGTTTCAACCTTGTACTCCAGAAGAGCCATAACAGATTTTTTGTGATCTAAGGCAGTGCAGCTTTCAAAAACACATTGTGTGAAACTACATAGATTTACCTGTACAATAAGGGTCTAGAAATAGTGGCTGTAAATAATTGTTACATAATAAAGTGAACAGGATGTTAAATATGTTTGTGAAGAGTGTTTAACTTGTGCATGCCTGGGTGCAACAGTTGATAAATCAGCACATGCATTTAGTGTAGTACGAGGGAACAAAGTAATGATTTGATACAAGGTGCAGCTGCTGTTTCTCTGAAGGAAAAGCAAAATGTGTAGACTGGTGCAGACAGCAAATAGTGGACATCTATCATACCACATGTGGTTAGGCCACTGTGGCTGCTGGTTTTAGGGCAGCTGCATCAGCACTCAGTACTGCAAAGATACGCATAACTGAAGAATCCTCCTTTTAGAGAAGTTGTAAATATCCAAGTTCTAGATGGTCCCTTAGAGGAAGAGGTTTGTTTTAGGACTTCTTTCTGAGGCCGTAGCTAAAGACTTGATGGAACTTTGAAACAAGTATACTTTGAGTTGACTACATCCCACTCACTGTCACTGATGTGACACATTGTCATTGTACTGCCAAACCTCCCTGAGTCATAGAGATGTTTTTAACTACCAGACCTTGGAAGAAAGCACTTACTATGCCACTGTCTCTGTAATCTGTTTGTAAATGTAATAGCTTCCAGTATTACACGTAGCAGAGGTGTGTCAGGCAGTTGCAATAGAGAATGAAACTGGACCCAAAGTTAGAAGGCCAGAGTTTAGGGAATGTAAAAATATCCAGCTTAAAAAAAAAATCAGCCTGACATGGAAGAATTTGGAGAATATGATATTTGTCCTTCAGCAAGGTGGTCCCTGGTATCTAAATCCTTGAGTGTGGGTGTGGGGGGCTTTTGGATGATTTCTCATCTGAGCTCTTCTTTGGGAGAAAATGGATCTATATTCTGTGATATTTTTATATTTCTTGTCTGAACCAGGAGAAAACACATGATGGACTTGGCCATCCCTAAACCACAAACTAAAAAAAACTTACTCATTTAGGCCATGTATTGCCAGTGCATGACTTGGTTGATTCCTTCTCTCCACATAGCTAACTGTTAATACATTGCCAACTAATTTTGATTTGTAGTGAAACATCACTCAGATATTTATTTCAAGGCTGGGATAGGAACACCAAAAAAAAATCACCAGTCAGCAGAGATGTGTTATTTACAAGAACTGATTTATGATAAGGGCCTGAGCCTTGGCAGAATTGTTTTTCTTTTTTTTTTCTTTTTTTTTTTTTGTTGGAGCTGCAAAGTATAAGCTCTTTGAACTTTTTGTGATGATAATTTGACTTGTACCTAGAGTTTTACTATGTTGTTAACATAGCATGGTCAATTCCTGTGTCTGCGTCTGTCTTCAGGATTTTTTTAATACCTTTACTGGATTATCACTACTGTTATATAAAAGAAAACAAACCATAATTACATGTTTCTAGTTACAAAAATATATAACATGTATTCTTTTGTATGACTAGCATCAGTCCAGTATTACATAAATTGCTCACTTCCTGCCTTCCCTTAAAACTCACTCCCCCTCCAAGACCTTATTCTGCATGTATTGTTTCCACAATTTCCATTTTTTTTTCTGTGTAATTTGCTCATACTTCCATTTCTGTTGTTTCTGTTAAAATATTCAATACTTCAAGTACAGTTGGTTTTAACTTTAATTTCCATTTTCTAGTAAGTGCTTTTTTGGCAGCCGCCAGAATTAAGCTTACAAGGCCTTACTATGTCTAGACAACTCAGATCCTGTATTCCAGCTCAAAAAAATAATTTCCTTAGTTGCACCCATATGCTCACCCAATATTTCTTACAGAGTACTTTGTCAGGAATTTTTAAAGTCTGCTAACTCATTATACCCCTAAAACATATGTTCTGAGTTACCTCTTTCTTCATCACACCTCGAACATTTGGCATCTGTCTGAGGATAAATTCTTTGGAGTCTGCTTGGGGTATAAAAATACCTTTGCAAACACTTCCAAGCAAAAATCCTAAATCATCTAGACTTTGTTGCATATTTAAAAGCCAGACTTATGTCTTCCCATTATTTCCTTGTGAAATGCTTATCCAGTCTCTCTTCCCAGACTTTTCTAACCTCTTCGGATAGATTCCTGTAGTTATTTTGCAGTATATTATATGTCGTACTAATTATCCTTTTTTAACAGCAGCTTCTGTTGTGGATTTGACTGAAAGCTCTACCAGAGCAGGTATTTCACTTAAGATCCCCCTTTCCCCTTCTCTTTGCCAATACTCTGATATCAATCCATGATAGGGAAGGCAGTCTATAGCATATAGTCCACATGTGTTCGTGGTCTGTTACCATTATATTACCTTTCTCTGTCTAGTTATTTGCTCCCAATACTTTGGTTCTTTTGTCATTTTTCTCCAATAAATTCCAGCCTCCTCTTGCCTATTCTGTGTACCCCTAATCGCAGTCATCCCTATCGGCAAAATCTCCTTTCTCCATTCTCATGTTGGCATAGCTGTTGGAATACTTTCTCTGAATTTTTGTGAATATAATACATTGTCTGTATGGCTGTTGTCATGCTCCTTAAGGATCTGCATCCAAAATCCCACTCTGTCCTTATTTCTTTAATCCCCCCCCCCCCCCGCTTCATCATCTCTTTCTGCTTTGAAGTATATCTTTCTGCTTGTGTTATGTATAGGAGCTTTAACTTTGTAGCTCTAAAATATCCTTTCAAATCAGGTAATCATAAACCACCTTGTTCTATTGGAAGGATCAGCTTATCCCACTTGACACTTGCCCTCTTCCCCTCTGAGATAAATTCCTTCAACTCTTAATTATTTTCCACAACTTCTCTGGTTGATAATAATAAACCTGACCTGTATAGAAAACTAAAGGGATTAAAACATTTTCAATGCCTGTATCTTGCTATGCATATCCATAAACAAGAGATTAAAGTTTCTCCATTTCTGAATCATCTTTTGTTTAGTCTCTTCCCACATATCCTTAGTTGCCATAAAAGAATCATTTTTAATCCGTACTCCTGAATGCTTCAATCTGATGTTGTCAGTCTTCATTGCATCTTCATTTTAACCTTGACAGATGGGTTTGGTTCTGATATTGGAACCGACTCGGCAGTTACTACAGCTGTCTCCAACCAAAAACTCTCAAGCTTCACCTATGCCCAGAATCACTCTCTCTCAGTTACCTCAGATCTCATTTGCCACTTAATGAAACGGTCATGTCTAGCTACCACTCTCGAGCATTAGTGGGTTTAGGTAAATGTTTTGTCCTGTTCTTACAGTTTCTGCTTCCTTTAATCTTTCCTGTTGCACTTTGTGTATTCCTTTAAGTATCATCATTGATACGTTTTCTTTTTGTGCCTTTGATGTATTTCCCACTATCATTGTTGATAGTCCCCCCCTCTCGTATTTTTTCCCATCCCTGTACACGCTTGTGTACTTCTATAACTATCATTACTGATGGTCCCTTTCCCTCTTTTAAATGTATAAAAATATATATAATATTCTTTTTTCTTTAGTGTGATATCTTTCAGTAGTTTTCTCTAGCCTTTTTTACTCATCTTGGGCTGAGAAGGGTAAGGCCCCCTCTTAATGCCAGAAATGTGACCATAAAATTCCCTCCTCAGATTTTCACGCTTTGTGTTTATTGTCTTGGTGCTCACCATTTACAGGAAGACTGCAGAATTTGTCACACCTTTAGCCACCGAGCTCTTTTGGAAAGGCATAATAAACGTATATTAAAAGGACTCCTTCCTTCTGCCTTTGGCAAAGCCTTATCTTCTGCTGAAAAAGCAAAAACAGATGTCTCATCTCCATTCTCTTCTTCTCTGGAAAAAAAGTAAGAAATGGAGTTCATAGGTTCATACTAGGCTATCTGCCCTGGGGCAATTATAAGCCTAGCCCGATTCTGTATGGCTTACGCCACCCCTTGATTTGAGTATACTGTGCCCTTTTTAAGGTTTAGTTTACTGTGCCTCTGTCTAATAGTGACACGGGAGTAATCCCTGGGACAAACCTACGATCCCCCATCCACCTATCGAGATTCTTCTTGAAGAGATTCAGTGAGGTGCTCTGCCTCACATGAGCTGGAATTCTATTCCAGAGCGAAGGGAGCCTCTGGGTTATGAACCTGTCTCTCTGTTCTGACCGCCCCATCAGTTCTGAAAGCTAAAAAATTTAATACATTGGTTCTGAAAGTGTCCACGGAACCGCAAGCCTCTGCGGTGGGCACTCCAGTACCGATGGCCATTCTGGCACCGATAGCTACTTCGAGCCCTTCAGCATCGAAGTCCTTGATACAAGAAATTACTACTGTCCCATCTACTAAGACTACATTGCCTAGACCTACATACTCATCTTCAATTGATCCTTTTGATGGGGAGCTCCCTGAAGTGTTTTTGCAGAGGCCTAAGTCCCTTTCTACATCGTCGGTCTGCTCCACCAAAAGTCTTTCAGAACTCGACGTGGAGAGGCTAGTGAGTAAAGTTTTATGGGCTAGAGGGATTTTGGGCTCCCCTTCAGGTTTTGGTACCAAAACTATTTTCACACCACTAACTGCACCTCCTCCAACATCCTCAGAGGTCTGAGTCCTCTGTTCTAGATCTCCCAGCACCATCTGTACTGGCACCAGAGTTCATTTCTTCAGAAAAAAATGAAAAGACCAATGGTTAGACCACAGCTGAAGTTAAAAATGGAATAATCCACGTCAGGAAATAAATCACTTGCAGCTTCACAGTAGTGCCCTTTATAAAACCAAAATTTGTAACTGAGATGTAGTCAAGGTAGGAAACGGTTCACTTGCAGTTTCACACCACTTTATTAAACAAGAGTAAGCGCTTTCGCGATCTAAGTCAGCTGATAGCTTCTTCAGACTCATAAAAACAGTTAAAACATTGGTATTTAAAATATGGTTCAACCAATGAAAACACATATAGAACTATGACATAGACTAATTAAAATTGCATACATCAGTACATTAATTTGCCTTATATTCTGCATAAGATGAAATAAAATATACATATAACAGACACATTTTATGTAATAATCCATATTACTTAATGTTTTAGTGGTCTGGATTTTAAAAAAGGTTTCAAGGAAACAGCATTGTTCAATCCAGGAGACCTATCTGCCTGAAGTAGTAAAATCCATCTTTGTTCGGCTTCCTCTACCTTATTCCTTATATCACCTCCCCTCTTGCTTTTATTTATTATCTCTAAAACCATGAAATTAAAAATATGTTTCCTATCTTCTTCTTCCACATGTTTTGCTAAAGCACTTGTGTCTTTTTTTATTTCTTATATCTCTAAGGTGTTCAAGGATACGTTCCTTTAGACACCTATTGGTTTTGCCTATATAAAAGGCATGACAGACAGTGCAGAAGCTGAAATAAACCACTACACCTCAGTTACTCCTACCTTGACTACTACATCTCAGTTACAAATTTTGGTTTTATAAAGGGCACTACTGTGAAGCTGCAAGTGATTTATTTCCTGGCGTGGATTATTCCATTTTTATCTTCAGCTGTGGTCTAACCATTGGTCTTTTCATTTTTTTCGCTTGAGGTGTATACCAGGCGTTTATCCAGCTTTTGTTTTCTTTCACGTGTTCATTTCTTCAGAGCTGGTAGTTACCCTGTGCTCTTCGGTTATTTCTGAACCAGAGACCTCCTGGAGCCATAGCTACCCTGTCAGTTCCAGGGAGCAGGCCTCGAGTCCAGGTTTTTCGGAGCTGTCCTTGCTCCTCGGAGCTTTGGCTTGAGTTAGTTCAGCTCTGGCTTCAGTCTTGGGGTTCGGTTCTTCAGAGCAGGGTGTGACCCCAGTTCCAAGGCAGTCTTTCTCAGTTCTGGGCTCCCTTCTGTCTTTAGCGGGGGCTGGCCTTCGTGGCTGTGCAGAGGGCCCTTTCTCTTACGGAGACTCAGTTGGCACCTTCCCCCTCAGAACAGGTACCCACTTCTTTCTAATTCAGTTATTCCTCCTGCCTCTTCACAGGGGCAGCAGGTGTTGAAACGTCAGGTGTCACAGGATCAGGTACTTTGATCTTCTGATACCTCCCTAGATTATTTCCCTGAGGTGGTCCCTCAGAAAAAGAAGTGCAAGAGGAAGCACTTGGATTCCCCCAGGAATCGGTCACCGAGAACACAGATTTCAATGAGGGGGAAGGGTCCCCACAGTCACTTCTTGAAGACGTCTCATTTGGAGACATCCTGGAAATTTAGTGGGGTAGCTGAAAGTTTCAAAACCCCTCTTATGAGGAATTTGTTTACCTGCAGGCTTTCAGAACCCATCTACCTCTTGGGTGACACCGCTCGCTGATGAACTCATTCAGTTGATTTCACAGCGGGCCTGGAAGGCTCCAGACACCATCAAGCCCATCTCCAAAAGACCTGATGAAATACTTTCCACTCCCCGAAGATCAACAGTTTTAGCTAAGGGTTTGGCCATTGATGCTATGGTCATAGTGGTGGCCACTGAAACGGAACTTGTTGAGGAGAGTTCCTCTGTCCATCCACCCAACAGGAAGTCTCGGGCTATGGACAGATTTGAGAAGCAGGTCTATGCTTCATTGACCTTCTCCATAAGCTCCTCAAATTTGTTGGCACATTTCACCAGACACCAATGGGATCTGATTTAAGAGTTGTCAAACAGCCTGGCAGGAGCTATAGCTGAATCAGTCCAAGAGAAAGTGGCTTCCCAGTTAGCCACCCTGGAGTCTTGTGTCCAATTTTTCCATGAGGCTTATTGCTCATACAGCCAAAGGGACATCTAAAGCAGCGGGTACAGGCATAGCCATAAGTAGACATGCCTAGATGCTCCTATTGAATCATTCAAGTCTTCTTTCAGCACTGCACCTTTTGATGGAGCATCCTTGTTTATGCCTAAAGTAAAAGAGACTTTATCCAGATGTGAGAAGGATGGTAAGACCCTGTCTGCTGAGGGCGTATGTTTCTCCACCCCCCCCCCAAAGGTCCTTTTCTAGGAACTGGAGGAGTGATAGAAAAATGTGGTTTAAGAAATCCCAAGGCCCTTTCCAAAACACACATGGAGGGCGATCCCCCAGGGGCAAAGGGAGGGGAGACCAAAATGGAAGATGCCACCCTTGTGGCAGAGGTGGTCTGCAAAACCAGGGCTTCAGAGATTCTTTTCTAGGGAAACGCTGTCAGTGTTCCTGAAGGGAGGCCCAATTGTCTTCCTCTGGAGGCAGTCAGAGGATGCTTGTCCTTCCACCTAAATGCCTGGCTAAACCTAACAGATTCCTGAGTGCAAAGGATCATATCCAGAGACTGTATCATTCCCTTTATTCACCCTCTCCCTGTACTCAAGAAACTCCATGATGGTCTACCCAATCAAATGAATTCAGCAGAGCAAGAAATTCAAACACTGCTGGACAAGAGCGTCATCTAAGAAGTCCCATCAGATCAGAAAGTATCCGGAACCTACTCAAGATTCTTTTTAGTGCCAAAAAACACAGAGGACTGGAGACCAATTTTGGATCTCAGTGTGCTGAACAAATCTGTCTGGCAAACAACGTTCCTGATTGTCACAGTACAGTCTATTCACCTTTCTGAAGAAAGATGACTGGATGTGCTCAGTAGACCTTCAGGATGTGTATTACCATATAAAGGTGGACAAATGCTCCAGAAGGTTTCTCCCCTTCCAGCTGGGATCCAGTTATTTCCAATTCTGAGTACTACCCTTTGGTTTCGCTACAGCCTCCAGGGTGTTCACCAGGTGCATGGCAGTGGTAGCAGCTCACTTGAGACTGCAAGGATTGAGAGTGTTTCCGTACTTGGACAACTAGCTCATAACCACTTTGACAAAGCATCAGTTACTAGTAGCCAGAGATTACACCCTCGACATCTGTGCCTACTTGGAAATTATGGTAAATCTAGAAAAGTCACATTTAACCCCTACACAAAATTTAGAATTTATAGGGGAGGTTTTCAATACTCAAGCAGCAAAAGGCATCAGAAAGTAGTGGTACGAGTTCAAAAGATAATCCACAGAAAGATGGTCCCAACTCAACTAGTCTTGCAAGCTCTAGGTTCCATGGCAGATTCTATAACTCTAGTACCATTAGCCAGGGTGCATATGAGGGATTCTACAATGGCTGCTAACTTCCCAGTGGTCTACCCTTCACCAACCGCTGTCAGATCAAATCCTGATCACCACTCCCTGCAAAACAGATGATCTCTGGTGGATACATTCCAGTCAAATTCTCCATGGTTGTCCCTTTGTTCTTCTGCAGCCCATGTCCATAGTGACCACGGATGCCTCCCAGATGGGGTGAGGAGGCATTATCTGGGCAGGGTGGTTCAAGGCATTTGGTCCCCATTAGAGGACAATTTACACATCAGTGTCCTAGAGATAAGAGCAGTGCTTCTAGCATTGTAGGCCTCTCAGATAGCTGTTCCTTAGGGGACTATTGCAATTCGAACAGTCACTGGTTTGGAACATCAGCAAGCATGGTGGAACCAAGTCTTACCCTCTTTGACAAGAAGCCCTTAGAGTGTGGCAGTGGGTGATCTCTTCCAATCACTTTGATAGCAACGTACATGCAAAGGAGTTCCATTGTGATTGCAGACAAACTGAGCAGATGCATCCTTTAGCCTCATGAGTTGTCTCTCAATCTAGAAGTGGTGAAGTTGATATTCCGTCATTGGGGTCAACCTTGGAGCGATCTGTTTGTCTCCCCCCGAACAACAAGTGCAGCAATTATTTCACCCTCATTCCCCCTCTGGGGATGTCACCCAGAGACACTCTTCTCTACAGTTGGCCTCCCAGGCTCGTGTATACCTTTCTCTGACACCTCTAATTCCAAAATTTTTACAGAAAACACTCTGGTTGAAAAGCACAGTAATCCTCATTGCTGCCTTTTGGCCTCAATAGATTTGGTCCCCCTTTCTTTGGCCTTACTTGAATTCAACAACCTTGGAATCTGGACCCAGTACTGGATCTTCTGTCCCATCCGGATGGTCTTGTTCAGCCAGACATTTTGAACCTCAAGTTGAGTAAGTGGTTCCTCCAGTTCCATTAGTTGCCAGGCATCCTAATATTTCCTCTCAAGTATGGCACATCCTTTTGTCTGCTCATAAACCTTCCACTAGAAAAACTATATTTAAGTAGGTGGAAGAGATTTACAATTTAGGCCCATGAAATGCAAATTGATCCTTTTTCTGCTTCAACAGAGAATGTTTTAAATTTCTTAGCCTCTCTGTTCAATGCTGGAGCTTCTCTTTCCACCATCAGACTACAGTTGACTGCAATTTCTAACTTTTACAATGGTTTAGAAGAACGTTCTTGAGCCTCTTTGTAAATCATTTCGAAGAGGCACGTTTTTATTAAAACCCCCGTTCAAAGATTTCACTCTTCCTTGGTACCTGCACTTAGCACTACAAGCTGTAATATATTCTTCATTTGAACCCTCTGCCGAATGTGATCTAAAGTTTTTATCTTGGGAGACTGTTTTGGTAGCCATTACTTATGCCAGGAGGCTTTCAGAGATCCAGGCCTTATCGTTAGAACCTCCTTATCTGATTTTTCATAAGGATAGGGTCTCTTTACGAACAAACCCCTCCTTTCTACCCAAGGTAGTATCAGTGACTAACATTAATCAGATGATTAATTTACCATTTTTTCCCAAATCATTCCAACAGAGGGGAATATGCCTTGCGTTTATTAGATGATCATATACAATTATGTTTCTACTTTCACAGAACAAAAGACATAAGACACTCTAGTCAACTGTTTCTTTTCCCAGTACTAAGTTGTGCAAATTAGTCAACAAGACAACTTTGATTGGTTGAAAGATTCCATTTTATTCATCTATTATAAGAATAAATTAACCTTGCGTAAGCCTGTCAAAGCACATTCTACAAGGTCTATAGCCACTTCAGCAGTCTTCCAATATAGAGCTTCAATGGATGATATATGTGCAGCAGCTACTTGGGCTTCTCCTCATACTTTTATTATTCATTACAATCTGTATTTGATCTCTAGGGGAACATCGTTCACTCAAGATTTTAGGTAGCTGAGGTTCCATCTGTCAAGGATAAAATGAAGATAGACAATATCAGATAAAGAAGTTATGTACTCACCACAACATTCCATCTGTGTTGTCTGTCTTCATTTATCCTTGACTCCCCTCCCTTCCATGCTCCGACCTTTAAGATATTTTGGTGGAGCGGATCATATATCCTTGAATTGTTATGATTATTCAGGCACAGTAGATAAGTCTTCCATCTGGCTTACTTCCTGTATATAAACCAAACCCATCTGTCAAGGATAAATGAAGACAGACAACACAGATGGAACATTATAGTGAACACGTAACTTTTTTATTGTGTCCCTATAAATATGGGTATTGATGAACCAATTCATTTTATTGTGTCCCCATAAATATGGGTATCAATGAACCAATACATCTGTGGGTACATAATTTACAGCTATAGACATTGTTTTATCTTCAGTAATTTTATATCCGAAAAAGACTTGAAACTGTCTCAAAATGTTCCACGACACTATGATGTCCTTTTCTGCTTTTATGAGGTACAAAATAGTATCTCTAAATAAAGCCAACTTTTCTTGATTACCGCACCAATGATATCCTTGATTTTTAGTCCCTTTTTTTTTTCTTTGCCAGTGGCTGTTGTAGTTGGGGGTTGACATAATGGTTAAGGTGCTTACCTTACAGACAAGAGATGACAGAGTTTGATTCTCACCTTTGAGGGAAATTGGCTAGACTTAAAATGGCCTGCAAGGGCAGCTAGCTTCGTACTTGCCTAATGGGGATTGAGAGTTGGCATAATGGGTAAGGTGATTACCTCACAGACACAAGGTACAAGATTTGATGGCCTACAAAGGCAACTAGCCTAGTAATTACTTATGGGGGAGGGGATTTGGTATAATGGTTAAATTCTTCACCTCATAGGCACAAGGCACAGGGGTTTGAGTCTGACCTTGGGTTATTGGCTAGGCTTAAAATGACTCTTCAATGCAGTTAGCCTAATAATCAGCTATAGACCTAAATAAAAGAAACGAACAAAGAGGAAGGAGAACATCCCTCCATGGTTCCTCTGTTCAGACACAACTTATCAGAGAGGAACCCTTCCACTTTATTTTTTGACTCTGATCCCTCATGTCTTCCTAATTGCAAATGCTTCCATTGCCGTACTCATAAAATCCCAGCTTACCATGTTGAATGCTTTCTCTGCATCAAGACCCACCAACAGCAGAGGTATTTTCTTACATTCTACTTCCCTCTGTGTCATCAGTGTTCTCTTAAAGTTGTCAAATGTTTGCCTTACCAACTCAAAAAAACACTGATCAGTATATATCAATTTTCACAACACCTTTGCCATTCTTTTAGCTATTATAGACATAAACACTTTATAATCATGGTTTAAAATTGAAATGGACCTATATAAAGCTGAGTTTGATTGGTCTTTGCTGTCTTTAGGTATTACAATCAGCACACCTATCTTCCAGGATGTTTGTCCTGCTCCTCCTTTTAAAATACTGTTAAACAATACCTTCCAGACATGTTATCACTTTTTCCCTCCTACCTTCCAAACTTCTACAAGAATAACATCCATTCCTGCAGACTGATTAAATGTCACAATTTCTGTCTCATTCCCTCCTGTTTTAACTGCTGAGCCTCAGTCTTACCTCTAACCTTGGTATGCTTAAGTCTTCCATAAATATTTCCATTTGTGCTTTTCTTGATTTCATGATTTCTCTGCCTTATACAAATTTTCATAAACTTTCTGAAATATCCACAATATTTCTACAGGATTTCTGGTTATTTTTCTTGTTATAGGCTCCTTAAGTTTGGCATCAACCATTTCTACTTTCTGTTGCCTAAGTCATTCAGCTAAAACTTTTTGTATACTGGAGTTATCAAAAAAAAAAGAAGACAGTTGTTTAGCAGAAACTCATGCATATTATCCAAGTACACCGTTATTTTCTCTATAACACTCTGCATTTGCAGTTGCAGCTGTTCTTGTTTTTTGAGGTTTTTCTTATTCTGCAAAACTTTTTGTCAGCCCCTCTAAATATTTCCTATTTCTTAATCATATCTATTTTTTTTTATTTCTACCCAATTTTAAAAATGCACTTTCAATTTATCCCAATTACTGTTTGTAACTTCTGAAGAAATTTCTGTATTCCCTAATAATGTTTATTTATAATTCCTATTCCTATATTACAACAATTCCTTACCCTCTCCATGCATAATATTTTCCTAACCTACTAATGGCTAGTAGCTATATATTTTGAAATGTTAAACCTACAATTAAGTTTAAAAATATTCACTTTATATAAATGTTTACATTTCTGTATTGAATTATGTATTTTCATTTTTGTAACATGTCCTTTTGTAAAATGTGAAATGTAACTTGCAATTAATGTGGAGCTTTTCTCCCAGGGCCTCCACTGAAAACAGGCTCTTCTTGGCCCAGTGGACTTCTCCAGTCATCAAAGTTAAATAAATAAATAAAATAAAATATTACAGGCTTATTCAGTCTTACATACATGCATACTTACACGCACACATAAATATATAGATGGTGATATTACACTCTTTAAATGTGAAACCTATAGTATTTAATGGTATAGGTGTTACCAATAGGTGCTCAAAGTTTATTTATTTGATATTCGTTTACCGGGGTGGACTGACTGGGTCTACAGAACCCGTTTTCAACAGAGGTCCAGGACGAAAAGCTCCACATACAGTACAATACAAATGCAGTATAATCCAATACAATAAAGATTACAGTAGAAATACTTTACAAAAAATAAGTTAAAAGAACAAACTGCTACAAGATGTTGTAATATATTACTACACATCTAGACAGTTCTATACACTTAAAACATTACAGGTGATAATAGTCACTCTCACCATGCATGATGTAGATAAAGTACGTAGGTAGTGCAAACTGTTATAGTACATGAGTGTTAGTTTCAGTTAGGAAAATAGCAGCCAAAAGTTAGTGATGCAGACATGTAGCGAGAGAGAGAGTTAAGAAGAATAGAAGCAATAAAGCCTAAGCAGTAGCTTAAAGATGTGGTATAGAAGCAGAAAAGGAGTTAGAAGAGCTTTAGGATCTTGCAGTCACTGAGGGATTGAAATGTGACAGAATAGGAACACCTGAGCATTTGGCAGGCTTTATGCAGAGCAGAGCCATGTATTTTTGAGATGATTTTTTAAAGAGGCTATCATAGACCTGGTAGCTAGAGGTATTGCATTCCAGTGTATAGAGACAGAGTATGAATACAGAGAGTGGCCAGGTTTTCTTGTGGGTTTTGAGATAGCTAAAAGATTTTTTGTCTTCTGATCATAGGGACCGATTTGGTGTGTAAGGTGTGACTACATTGGCTAGTGCAGGGCAGGCAGTAGGCTTGAAAATAAGGTTGTGCAAGGTGGATAGCTGAATAAAGGCAAGTTGGTTGGGTAGTTCAAGCCAGTTTAATTCTAGGAGTGGTTTACAGTGGTGTGTGTGATATTTAGTTTGTGGCAAACTTTGCAACTTTGTTGTAGCACTGTTCCAACTTGTTTAGGGTAGAATTTCATAAGTTAGTTAAGACAGGGTCACCATAAAGAAAGGAGGGAAGTAAAAATGATTTTGCAAGGGTAGTTTTGGTTGCTGCAGTAAAGAAATCTTTGTTTTTATGAGCCCCAGTTTTTTGTGCATTTTCTTTATATTTTACTGTATATGGGGGTCAAATAAAAGTTTATTGTCAATGATAACACCCAGAAGTTTAGTTTCCTGCACTATTTCTGTAGCAATGTTGTCAGATGCAAGCATGTTGAAATGATCAGTGACAGGGGAGGTGTTTTTGGGATGAAAGAATACTAGTTTTGTCTTCTTTAGATTAAGAAAGAGTTGGGCATTTCTTAGCCAGGATTCAACTGCTGTAAAGGACTTGAGTTTTTGAGAGTAGTTCTGGTAGTGATTGAGCAGTGCAGATTATGGTGGAATCATCAGCGTATTGAATGAGGGTCCCAGGGTGAGAAGCAGTGTGAAGGTTGTTTGTGAAAATGTTGAAGAGTGGGGTTCCTAGGATGGAGCCTTGGGGGACTCCAATAGGGTTGTGGAGAAAGGGTGAGTGTGTGGTGGACCATTTCACTTCTTGTTTACGATCCTTGAGGTAGGTCTGAAACCACTTTACTGTGTTATGTGAGAAGCCAAAGTTAGACAGTGTGTTCAAATGTAAGGGATGAGACACTATGTCAAAGGCCTTGGAGAGATCTAGGAATACTGAGGCTGTATAGCATCTTGCATCTCTGGCCTTGTTCACGGTGGCTTTAAAAGATAATAGGGCTGTAGTTGTGATATGGCTAGGTCGGAAGCCATCTTGGGTTTTGGTTAAAAGACTGTTTTGCAATAGATATTGCATTACCTGCTGATGGATACCTCTCTCGAGAATTTTGGATATGGGTGACAAGATGGATATAGGACGGAAATTGAAAGGATCAAAAGAGTTGCCTCCATTGTGGATGGGCAGGGGGGTGATGTGAGATTGTTTCCATATGGCAGGTACTTCTTATTGGGATAAAGACCTATTTATAAGGATACTGATTGGGTAGGCGACTGAGTTAGCAGCCAGTTTGAGGCAGTATGGGGGGAGATTGTCAGCTTTAGTAGAGCAGGGCTTGTTTTTGTAGCAGTTTCTTAATGGTGTCAGTGGGTATGGGCTGAAATTAAAAGAAATGCGAATGGGGTTTGTATGACATTTTGTTGAGTGGGGGGTTAGTAATGACAGGGTTAGAAGTAGCTGATGGCATGGGGTCAATGCCTGAATAGGTTGAAGGGCGAGGGAGTCTAGCATTAGGGATGTTAGTTATTAGGTCTGAAATTGATTTTATGAAGTGCATGTTAAAGTTTTCGGCTATTTGTGATGGAGGGGTATCAGGTGAATAGGGTGTGATCTCCATTTATTCTAGGGTTAAGTAGAGAAGACATGGAGTGCACAAATTTACTGGAGTTGATTTTATGCTGGAGTTGAAGCTGGGAATAATATGACTTCTTATCTCCGTTGATTAGTTTTGTCATTTTGTTACACAGTGTTTTGAAATTAACATGATTTTCTTCATTTTTGTTTTGTTTCCAGGTTGACCAGGCTAGGTCCCTTTGTTTCATCAGGTGTTTACATTCCTTAGAGAGCCATGGTGCCGAGTTCTTTTTGATTCTTTTCATACGAATGGGAGCTGGTGTATTAAGTATGTGAAGGAAGGGGTTATTAAAGTATAGTACAGCATCATTAAGGGGTAGTTTTTTAAGGGGTGTGTCCAGTCTATTTCCTGTAGGAGATTGTTGAATTTATGCTGACAAAAAGTAATTGATTTCCTAACTGATTTTATAGTGTGTACTCTTAGTTGTTGGGAGTTTGTTGAGGGAGTAAGCTGGTAGATGGTCACTCAGGGAGCTAGACAGTGTACCAGAAGATGGGTAATTAGCAGGGTGGGATGCTAGAATCCAGTCTAAGGTGGATTGGCAGGTAAGATCTATGCTGTATCTTGTTGGAGCATTGATAAGTTGAGAAAAAACATACATATTTATACTATTTGTGGGGAAGTCGGAAGCAATGGTTTGCCAATCTATATTTACGTCTCCTAAGATTATTGTTTCAAGGTTTATTGTTTGAGATGTCCAGGATAAAATATTTTCCAACACTGGTATATTGTTAGCTGGTGGGATAGATATTATTGTTATGCAAATTCTTTTTGATATATTGAGGTTCAAAAAGGAGATTAGTGCCTCAGCATTGGAAAAGATGGGTATATTACTGGTGTAGGGTGTGATGTTGAGTGTAGAGGGATAGACGTGCTATTCCCCCCCCCTTTTTTTTAGATCTATATCTTCTGGTTATTGCAAAGTTTGGCGGTATTATTTCTGAGTCTTTTACATTGGGGTGTAGCCATGTTTCAGCAAGGGCTAGTATGTCAGGTTTATTTTGATCAATCCAGGCATGTAGTGTGGCTATTTTATTACATATACTTCTAAGGTTAAGTGCAAGTATGTTTAAATCTTTGGGGTTACTCTTGTGGTTAGGATTAGAGGGTGGGCCAGGGTTAGGATGTATGTCTCCACATTTGAGTAGATAGGTAATGAGGAATGTGCACCATGGGAAGTGTTTTTGTTTTCCTAGGTGAGGGTACTGGTGTCAAGTGTGGTTTCATAGGAGGTGAGGAGGCCAGTTTATGGCTTGAATAAATAAGAGGGTATAGGGGAAAAGCTGGGAGGAGATATGTGAGAAGCTGTGTTGTTTATTGGGGAGGGGGTTGGAGGAGATTGTTGATGTGTAATGGTGTGTGGGGTATGTAAAGGTATAGCTGTAGTGAGGCTGAGAATTAAGAGTAAAGAGGCTGGGCAAGTTAGGGGAGCATGTCAGCTGTGACAGTGGGATTAAAAATAGTAAAAGTGGGATTTGTGTGTTTGAATGTAGTATCAGGTGTAAATAGAGATAGTTAGCATGTGATATGTGTGCAGCTGAAGACAAGGTTGGAAATGTTTTGACTTCAGAGTGAGCTTTGATAATGTGGTTAGGTGTTTTACCTTGCAGTATGTAATAAGGATGGGTGGGGAAATGTGATTGGTCGTTGGTAAAATTATGGTGCAATGTTAGTTTGTGTGTATATTCAAAGAGAAGGTGGTAAGCCTGGAGTTAACTAAAATAGTTTGAGGTGGTGATTGTATTGTGATTGTAGAGTAGAGTAAGATGCAAAAAAAGTATAGTAGAGGGCATGTGAATTCAAGGTGATGGATGTAAGGGAGAACAGATAAGTTTGGCTAAATAAAAGAAAGTAAGGTGTGCATGAAATATGGGTGTGGACAAGCTAGAGTTGTATATAATTGGATCATAGGAATGAGGGGGAGCGGTTTGCTTAGGATTAGAGTAGAGGTGCTGGGGGAGGGTGGGGTGGGATATGAGGGAAGTGTAGGGTAGCAGAGCGGAGCGAACAGATTGGGAAGAACCCCCTAGATGCTTTGTGACCATAAACAGTCAGTGAGGTAGGATGTTCATGGATGCAAAAGATAAGGGAGTCTGAACTCTAAATACTTGTCTCGAGTCACAGCATCTAATTTTATAATTATGGGCTTTTCAATAGCTTTCCAGGGATATATTACACTGATAAAAGTAAAATATGCTGAAGTGTTAATGTCGAGTTAGAGGGAGCTGTTAGAATTCCAGTGTGGAGAAGGAAAAAGTGTTTCCTCCTCTTTAAATGAGAGACTTCTCATTGTAGAGTGTAGAGCCAAAGGTGGGAGCACTCACCAGAGAAGGTAAGAGACACAGAATATATCAAAATAGGCAAAAGTACTGTGGCTGCAGGGAAACAGAGCATAGATGAAATAGGGTGAGATCTGGAAAGTGTATAAAGGAATTCCCTATTGTGCAGAGAAGAGAGGGTCAGATCTTTGAAGCTTAAGAGGAGAAGGCCGAAACAGGAGCACTGCAGCACTTTGTGGGGAGCAAAGCTGAGGACATAGACAATCCTTAAGGTAAGGTGTTTAGAATGCCTGTCAAATAAATGTACTTTGAGTTGAAATGGCATTACTAGAAGAGAGACTGAAATGATTGAACTATTTTCTTTTGAGAACTAGACCGTGCCTGTTAAGATCCCTGACAGAGGCACCGGGAAGTGTATTCCCTGGACTGAGATATGCTGTAAAAAAGGTGAAACAAAGCACAACCTTATTTTGATTTGAAAAAGAATATGGTATTGTGAGTTCCTTGTTCTGATGTACTACTTTCAGTTTAGTGAAAAACATTTTATTTGAAACTTCCAGTCTGTGGCTAAGTTATTTTTCATACCTGGGCCAGTAAAGTTATAGAAATGGTGGTATATACAGTGACATTTGTTTTTTGTTTAGCTAATAACCTCAAAAGATTGCCAGCATCACCATTCCTCAACACCATAATTAACAATTTTGCTAGTGAGTAAACTCCTTGCTCCCCTTTCACACCATCTCACTCATGTATGCTAATTCAGTGGTCACACTGTAGTGTGGAAAGGAGAAACTCACTGTTACATACATCAGTTTCTCACAAATACCAAAATCACTGTGCCTAATACCTTAGACTTCAATACAGTACAAAACTAGAGTTCAGCAGAAGATCTCTGTACAGCTACATAGAATACTCCCTCAGTCAGTGATCCCAGTCTCAGTAAAATCATGCTCCAAAAACACAAAACATAAGTTTGACCAAAAGTTTTCTTAGCAACCACACACTGGAGCCTAAATGAACTAACTTTTGATATACATTAAAAGTCAACTCGATGAACTGTGTTCAAAGAAGTAGAACATTTAAAGGGTGTCACACTCGGTGTGCCTTTCTTTGGAAGAGGTGTTAAACCAAGGTCCCATCTGCCTGACCCTGACGGTAACTGAGATGAATGTAAAATATCCCACTGTACCTATCAAAAAGAGGAGGGGGGAGTTTGCCTGTGCCCTGGTCAAATTTTCCCTACTAGTATAAATATCACATCAGGTCTCCCCTGAAAAAGGTAAATAGCCTGGTGGGACTAACCTGGTCACCAAAGGATAAATAAAATTTATGTTGATGAAACATTTTTCAAAAGTAAAACGTGTTAAGTTATACACTAATGGAGTGTAGTGTATGAAATATGTGAATGAATGTGTTTGTTCATGTACAGATTTGTGTGTGTGTGTATAATGTGTGTTTTTCTTTTTTTGTATGTAAACGCATTTGTTTACTTTAAGTGTTCTGCTGCTTTCTACTGACATCCCTTAATAAAATTGTCACTAGGTATCATTGAGGGTATTTCTACCAGACGTCACCATTCTCAGTTCCTTTTGTTGTAGTGGTGATCATATAATTGAATGTGGCAGGTTGTTGCAAATGTTAATAAGAAAATCTTAGGAGGGCTAGGATTTTACAAACTTGTATAGAGATTGATAAGATTACCACTGATGCATGAGTAGGTCTAGGATTAATCTGGAAAAAAAGTATATTTCATATATAACTGCAGAAAAATGAAGATCAAAGTAGACTCTTTGTAATATATACATATTGCTTTAGTGAAAATTTCCAGCTATAAAGCTTGTAGCAAGCATGGCTGTTAGAAGATACAGAAGTCTACTATGCACTGTTGCTTTGTAAAAGCCTAACAGAACTTCTAAGAATATGGACACCCAGACAACTATAGCAACTGTATCCTTCACTAACTTCAGAAGAGGAAACAAAGTCCTAAAGGTCTAAAACAGACTATAAAGATAAGAAAAAAGTTGCTTATTCCAAGAGGTAACTAAAGATGAAACTTGTCTGTCTTAGAGCTTAAGAAAGCGATCTCTTCAATACAAGACTCGATTAAAAATGTTAAAATATGCGAAGACTCAGAAAGCAGGATTTCTTTAGAAGATAAACTTTTAAAATCTGAGGAGAAATTAAATGGTTGAAGGAAGTCATTCTGGCAAAAGTAAAGTTACAGACTTGGAAGTTAAAAGTCAACACAACAACGTACCTCTAAGAAGACTCCCTGAAAATGTTGATTCTGCATTCTGAAATAGAGAGGGAAGAATGCTGGTATTCACAATAATGTGCATAGCAGAGCACTTAAGGTGAGTTGTGCCGCTCCTCTATTAAATGATTCATGGTGAATGCACACTCCCAATAGCAGTACATCTAATTAATAGTACATTTTCATGATTTGAATCACTCAGCAAAGCAGTTTGAGCAAATACTTAGTGGAACACCCTACCAGCTTGTACCGCTAAATGGATCAGGTACCTAGAAGGTCACTCATGCACACCACACACACACACACACACTCACAAAGACTACATCCTGTACTTTCCTTGGTTGCTGTCAGGAAAGCAGGCTAAGTAGAGTAGATCTGCTGTAGTTTGCAGCCCTACACCATACAGAGAAATATGCATAAAGACTTATATAAACGCATACAAAAATCTACATACACTGCATCCACATTGTCTTCATCCATACCAGACACAGGTCACATCAGGCAGTAGTCATCCACTCTACACGGAAACACACACACACACATTCACTCAAATTAAACATGCTAGCACCTAAAGTCAAGGGTTCCACTCCACACTGTTCATGTACACACACACACACACACACACACACACACACACACACACACACACACACACACACTCACATACACTCACACACACTTTCTCTCTCTCTTACTGCATTATACTATCTACCTGTATTGGCAGTCTGAGCAGGGTGTAGCTACTGTGCTTCATTTTATGTGGTTTCTTCCCACTGAAATGCATAGGTGCATCCCGCTTAATTACTGCATGCACTTACTCAGTTTGTGCACTGCCTACTATATCTGTACTATGAAACACACTACTTCAGCAATTTTCCCATCAGAGCCATGCCCTGGGACACATGTAGACCACATTCACATGAGCTCCACACATAACTACTATATTTACACATGGTTTCAAAACTTTTACTGCCCAGAAGTGCTGAGCTGTCCTGCTGGGCATAGCCTTGCATAATATGTAAGGCACTTGCACAGCTTTGCATGCTGTGCAATTGGTCTGAGTACTACACAGTGTGGTCCTTATCTGGACAACTTAAAAGCAATTGTAGCAGACATACCAAGGCAGGTCTGCTTCAAAATGCATAATTTTCAAGATGCAGCTGCAGGTATTCAGATGGAGAACTCACAAAAAGACTTCTTTTGAAAAGACGTAAATTATGATTCTTAACATACTTTCCTATTGAGCTTATGTAGAAAATCCATTTAAGCTTTCTGTCACAAAATCACTTCCCCACTCCAAAAACTGAGATGAGATTATCACGCCTTTGTACCCTTAGAATGGGAATACTTCTAACTGTTCCTCAGCTAGAATGCAAGTAAGCTTACTGCAAAAACTAGCACCATTCTGTCATTGCCTTATCAAACTTTTAACATCCACTTCCAAGTTGCTCACCTATAAAAGAAAAAAAAAGATTTTTACCTCAGTGACAGAAAGTATAGTTTTTTTTCCTGAGATGCTTCCTTCTTGTTTCAATTTTTCTTAACTTCCAGCCAAGACTGATGGCTTAATTACACCTACATTTGTTTGTCCGCATTTGTTTTGAAGAATTATGTGTTGGCCCCAAGTGTTATCCAACTAAAGTATGCTAGGTCATTCAAAGCACCCTGGTTATTTCACTATGTAAGTTTTCTTAAAACGTTTTGCTTTTCTGAAGAGATTGCATTCTAGCTGTTATTTGCATACTCCATCTTTTAAATAATGGCAGTCATCTGTATGTTAAAATATTTAGCCTTATATTTGAATGCATTTTTATAACTGGATTCAAAACAGTTATGTTTCTTTTCCCCCCTCTCAAATGGGAGAAGCATTTTATCATTATCTTTGCTTTCCTGTCTTGTTTGGTGCTGTATGAAGTTTTAGACTTCATAGGTTCATAGTTGTGTACTAGGCTAATGGCCCTGGAGCCTTTACAAGCCTAGCCCATAGGATTACCCTGGCATAGTGCTACCCGACATTAGTTCCCAGCGCCTCGAGCAGAGCCACTGGATTGATCCCTGGGGTTAATTTTCTATTTCTATCCTGCTTACTAGTTTTAGTGCTTCTTAAAGCAGGCTTTGTAGCAAGATGGAAGGGCTTGAGTTTATCTTGTAAGTAAAATAGATGTTGCTTTTGAATAAAGATCATGGCATATTTTATTTTAGTGAATGTCTATAATTGTATCTTGGCTGTTCAGTCTTTTTCTGATTCTGTGATAGGAACAGCTTAATTTCTTTTCCATTATTATTGTTCTATGAGTTCCAAATTTGCATTTAGCTGCATATTTTGTATATTTTTTGCTTTCTGCAACTAACTTTAGTCTAGATTATTTTATTGGAATCATAGATTCAGTGTAACTAGGCAAATTAACTGCGTGTGTATGTGTGTGTGTGTGTGTGTGTGTAGGGGGGCTATTATAGGACAGATTGATGGGGTACCCTTTCTGCACATTAAAGCAGCCACTGTCTTCTGTTTCTGTTGAATGCTTCTAAATGCCATTGAGTATGTGTTATTACAATAAAATATTTAAGACCAAAAAGCATAAGAATGGCAGTTAATGAGAATATGTCTTCAGGCTAATTCTGTTTATTTCTTGGTGACACTTCATGCTAGCTACCTCATATGTACTGTCCTATACTCAGTCTGTTCATTGTGTAATTGTTGATAATGTACTGCCACCCACAAATATGGCTATTGATGATGGGTAAAAAGTTTGTTGTATGTCTGTGTACCTGTGTCTTTATACAAGGCACTGATTTTACAGTCACAGTTATTAGAGAAAAGGTGACTACTAGAGTCCAGTATTCTGTATAGAAGGTGTGATGTCCTTCCTCTGGCCAGTAATCAAGGAACCTCAATCCTCACCACGGACACCAGTGTGGGATGTTCACTTGGAACAAAAATAGATACAGTATTTTCAGATGCAGCTCTCTGCACCAAGCACACTTTCCCTTAAGAGCACACAAGGAGCACACTCCCGTCCTGGGGCTGGGTTTCTCTCTCTCTCACCAGGCCCCAAGTAAAACTTCACACGGACCACAGCTGTAGAGTTGAGTCCTCAGGCGAGTGTTCCAAGCCACATCCTCCACTACTCTGTCTGTAAAACCAGTGCTCTGTGTCCCTGCTACAAGTAGCTAACACACACACACACTTTGAGATTTGATTTTCACACACACACACACACACACACACACACACACACACACACACACACACACACACACACATACACACCTGGGAAAGGCTGGTACAGATTTACCAGCTATGCCCCCTCTGCCAGAGTATAAGGTAGACACTGCCACCAGAACACTCCAAAATCAGCCACTCTAAGGCTCTTTCAAGGTTACCCGATTATACTGAGTAAAATTAATACTAATACAAATGGTAGTGTTTGACCAGTGCAGCAAGGCTTTCAGAAGTAGCCACAGTGTTGCCAAATAAATGTAAGTACTCTCAAAGGTTAAAATAATGTCTAAATGGTTACTTACTAAAGCAAGGCAAGATGAAGGAGGGGAGTGGTCCTTCTTTGTCAGGTTTCAAAAACAGATTGCTTTGAGAATTCTGTCTCATCTAGTATTAAAACACCATTTCAGTACTGGATTACAGAATGGCATCACATACATCTGGTCATCTGATATCTGGTTCCCACACTACCCCTTTGCTAGAAACTGAACCAGAATCTAGCACGTTTGTCATAATACACTCACATAGTGCTTTGCTAAGATGTGTTATAGCATCTGGAAGCTATAAAACCATTTCAAAATGTTCCACCTTTCCAGGATAGCAATTAGTTCACCCCTAAGGACAATGCAGTAGGATTCCTAATCTTGTTTTTTCACAGACATTTTTTCTCTGGCTGCAATCAGAACTGTAAGATAAATATTTATGGCCTAAACCAATTATTTTAATTTCAGACTATTTTTCATAGCTAGCTGGACTAAGATTAACCTCTTCCAGACTATTTTTCATAGCTAGCTGGACTAAGATTGACCTCTTCTTTTCCAGTATCCTCTGTTACAATATATCCATTTCAACTGTTACAATACAGTCTGACATACAGGTGTATTTCTTTTCTGTCCAGCAGGGCCCACTCTTGGCACATTTTTAATACAAGCAGCTTTACAAATACATGTTCAGCACAAGCACCTGTACAAATCAGTTTGATGTACAAATGACATATTATTCTTTATAAAACATCAGATAGCTATGCTGGCGTATGTTACACATCCACTGCCCTACTACTGTTGGCATAGCTGGCAGTACCTCACAGCATCACAGAAGGCACCACCCCACCCTTAAAGCAGATGTCATGCATCCATATCCTCAAAACAGTACCACTTGTAGAAGTTCTTCAACTGGAGTGCAAGTAAGTTTATTGCAAATGTGTCTAGATTGTTTTTGATAACATTGCCACTTGTCAAATAAGGAGAAGCAGTTTGTTTGAATTGTTTGTTTTTAGTAAATGTTACTCATATCCAAATGTGTTTTTAACAGCACAGTGAGCTTATGCCAAAACTTAAAGACATGAAAGCAACAATGGATGGATTCTACCGTTCTTTTGAATATATTCAGGATTATGTCAGCATATATGGATTGAAGATTTGGCAAGAAGAATTGTCTCGCATGATCAACTATAATGTGGAGCAGGAGTGCAATAGCTTCCTGAGGACAAAGGTAATGCTGAATGACCACATATACAGCTTTGTTTAAAATTTATTTTGGGTTCTTTAGTTAATATCTACTGAAATCACGCAGTTTATTTTAAATATATATATATTCCCGGTAACAAGTAGAAGTTGTAATTTGTTAAAATATTTGTAGCTTCTCTGTTAGTGTAATTTGTAGCATCTTGCAAATTGATGCATCTCTTAGCCTGTTTCATGCCTTAGAGGTTTTAGCTCTCACTATGCTTCAGATGGCTCATGTTTTGACTAGTGGCCTGGATACTGAAAGAGCCATCGGGAGATAAATCAGGAGAGAAGGGAGTTATTGGTTGAGGTCAACTCACCCATCTCAGGAGGAGAGTGTTAGTAGACTTCCTCCACAAAACCACCTAGGAGAAGGCCTGGATTGCAGCACTTTACAGCTAAGAACTCAAGATAGTATGAGCTCACTAAAGAATGAATCTGTTCTCCGGCTAGGACTGTTGTTCTGTAGCAGCACATACTTAGAAAGAACCCACTCTAGTGGGCATTACATTGTGCTTTCTGGCCATTAAGGAGTTGTTAGGACCAGACAGAAGTCATCTGACCACCATTGCCCATTAGGTGATGTCTATGCTTCCTGTCTGTAACGCTCTCTTTCTAGTGCTCTAGGATGCTGGAGGTTATGAGGAATGAATGGACCAGTAAGAGACTGTCTTGATGGCCATGGGGAGACAAGAGGGCAAAAAAAAAAGAAATAAAACAGATGGCCTTCTTTAAATCAAAGTAGAAATTGAAAGTCATCCATCAAGTATTTTTCTATGTACAGTGTTGCTGTCTGAAATTTCAAAGAAGAAACCCCAAAACCATTCCTTGCAAACCCTTAGTGAACAGAATGTGTATCATTTCAGGCTGCTATGTCCTTGATTATACAGAAAGCTCATGGTTGTAGCCAGAGGTACCCCCTCACTTGGCATGACAGCTCGGTCCCCATCAGGACCTGGGTGTCTTAGTGAGGGTCCTCATATTCAACCCAGCCTTTAGGCAGGAGTGTAAGAAGTGACTACGGTTGCCAGGAAGCCTTTCATTTGGCAAATATAATCTTCCAGGTGGAAGAGGTTCACCATTTGGATGGAATGGTGCCCTTTACTACCAGAGTCAGTCATCTGATAGGTGTTCTATTCTATCTCATGGAACTTTGATTACTCCCTCTGGTATTTCATGATCAAGATGCATACTTAAGCTGTGTTTGCCTTTCATAACTTTGAGAACTGCAGGATCATGGTCTGTGCTGCCTAGTCAGGGAAACCATTAAAAGGGCACTGCAGCTTCCTTCAAATTTGAAAAACCTCCTTTGTGTTGATGAAAATTTCATGCATGATCGATGGACTTGGCAATCCCTCCCTCCCTCCCTCCCTCTAACCCACTGACTCACTGACTTTGAAGTTCATATCTTGAAAAATGTTTTTTTTCATGGTCTTGAGCTGTGTTTGCAGTCTGAATTTCAGGCTGTAATATGTAAGTAACAATAGTTTCATAGATTTACACTAGGCTAATGACCACTGAGCCCTTATAAGCCTAGCTGCATAACCCAAATATATCCCATGGGTTATTTTGCCTTAAAGGTTATTTTAAGGGGTGTATGTTAGTATGGGTCTGTAGGTGTACACTAGGCTAATGACTGTATCAGTTCTTTTAAAAGGATCAGATGTCTTTCATGCCCACCCACATTTCTTCCCAAGTGTTTCTGAAATCTCCTTAACCCATTCCTGTCAGCTTCCTCTTGTCTTTGCTGGGTTATCGTCATAGGAGAGAGAATTGTTCACACTGTGGATATGTGCAGCTTGTTTCATCTTTACCTGAAACAGGAACATAGTTTTTTGGAAAATCAAACAACTGTTCATCTGTTTTTCTCTGGAAGGGGAAGGACTGGCAATCATCCGTGTAACCCTTTTCCAAGTGAGCTGTCAATTACATTATTTTTTTGCCATCAGGTGGTTCACTACCTGCTAGAAAATGGTGCAGTCAAGACTGCTCTGCTAGAGGCATGGCTTTTTCCAGTGCTTGCTTCAGACATGTCTACATTACAGATGTCTGTGTTGTAGCCACTTGGCCTTCAGACCTTAATAAAGCATTATTAACTGTACTGTGGCAGTAGGACCTGGGTCATCTTTAATACCTTGTTAAAGACTCATCCCTTCTTCCATACTTGAAGACTCTTCACAGTCCTTGACTGACCAATGTTGAGAGGTTTAGGGAATCAATGTACTTTCCCTGCTGTAGGACATGGTGTCACAAGTGAACTGGCATAGGCTGTACACACCGCTGTTTGTGGGATCTCTTATTACGTTTAACATCTGACAAATAGAGCAACATTGAATAGAAAAGCTTAAACAACAGTTAGTATCCCAGTGTGTAATTTCTGTTTTCCATCCTTGCTCATTAAAATGTTATAGATATATATTAAAAACACCTTTATTAAATTATCTCTTAGACATAGGCACACTTTAGAAAACAAACCATGTTAACATATTTTCATGCATTCATTACATATATATTTTCTTTCTAACAATTTCCATACACGCCAACGTTACATTACTTGCTCAGTTCCTGCCTTCCCTTAAACCTCACTCTTCTCTCTCATCATTGTTCTGCGTGTACTGTTCCCACAACAATACTACCACTGTAAGGGACTTTTGCAGTCTGGTATGTCACAAAGCCTAACATTAATGCTGGGGAATCCGTCCACTCTCAGTGTACTTAAAAAATCTGGAATTCCATGCCAGTGCACCTAAAATAAGAAGAGAAAATAACCCAATTCAAAATCTAACTTGCAGTGTCTACAGAAAACCTAGCTATGTTCTTGATCCACTCCAGGATTATCAGTCATATCCTTGTCTCTCATCCTTTTTCTTGCTTTATTTTTCTTTTTCTTCAGTTATGCAAAAATAGCCACATGCTCTTAACTTAGTGTTTTCTCATTAACCTAATTCTGAGTATACCCATCTCTAGAACAACTTCCTCCTGCATGAAAATATATATCCTTACCAGTCTTATCTTATAACAGATGTTAAAAAAATAAATATTTTAGCATTATTTAATTTGTTAGCAAACCTTTGTACATAGATGTTTCTTTTCCCTTCCTGTGTTTTTTTTTACTTCACATCTAATTTTGATGTTAGAGTAATACCCATGTTACCCAATTGTAATTTAATTTTTTTAAGTGTGCATGATGTTATTATTCTGTTTCTTTTTCTCATTTCAAATTGTACAACACTGTAACTTTGTTGGAGCTTTTCACAGTGGGCCTGTGCTGAAAATGGGTAATAAAAAAAAAAAAAAATAGTCCTTTTCACCAACTTGGGAGGTGGAGGAAGCTCTTTGAGGTTTCGGGTGGAGCTATGCAATGAGGCGCTCCCTCAGAAGGCTTCCCTTTCTGCTGCTGCAGCGTACCACTGCTCTGCAGTTTTGAGCTAGAACAGGAGCAGTTTGTATTGTCTACTAAGTGGTGGCAGCAGTTTCAGCTCCATGGGAAAGGGAGAGTGTACTTGCCCGTACATCTCACTTTTGGCTTAGTGCTTTTATGGCTGTCTAGACATTAATGGCCATTCCCCTGTCTTCTCTTGGAAAAGTGAGGAAGACCCTTATGACATTTGAAGAGCTTATGCCCTCCATGCCTTAAAGTGTGTTGCTGTCCTATTGGGAGCTGATTAGTTAGTCCACAAAACGAAGCAGCTTTTCAGGCAAAACAATAAAGCCCTGAGCAGCGCAAGATTAGACAATTGTGAAAAAAAACACACGGACGGCTCAGCACACTTCAGTTCACTTTGTTCCACAGAAACACAGCACATTAACGCTCCACCATACTTGTTCATTTTAAAAATCACTTCCTCAGGAATGTGCTGTGTTTCTGTGGAACAAAGTGAACAGAAGTGTGCTGAGCCGTCCATGGGTTTTTTCACAATTGTCTAAGCTTGCCCTCCTCAGAGCTTTATTGTTTTGCCTGAAAAGCTGCTTCGTTTTGTGGATTGCAAGTTTTATTTGGAAGCTGCTGTGAATTTTGTTTTGTTTTTTCTTGATTATTTAGTCCCTTACCTCGGAGCAGTTTGAACTATCACCATTGACACAAGATTGAGAGGAGTGAACTGCTCCTGCATCTCCTCCTGGGAACAAAACTTGGCTTAAGTCTTGGGCTTCCTGAATTCCATGTTAGATGTACTATGGTGTGTTTACTCTTGTGAGTGACCCTCTTTGCCAAAGGTTCAGTCCCTTGGTTGAGTGAGCCGATGTGTGCCCCCTCTATTCAAAGGGGGCACTGCCAATTTTGCCCTGATAGGTGTGTTCCAGCTGCTGTGAACTGGAACTCCCTTGAGAATAAGGAGCTGCCTTCCTTGAAGATCCCTTCTGTATTGGCATTGGCTGAGAGATGGAAAAGTTGGGGAATGAAGGCTTAGCTTTCCCTGTCATGTCGTCTTCTCTTGTGGACCCCTCTGTGTAATATGTGGAATGGATACTTAGGTTTGTCAGGTTTTTCTGAGGCCCTCCCATACCCTCTTCTTTTGAGTGAGTGTGTCTGGTGCAGAGCTGGGCTTACCTGATGGCTCCATGTCTTCTGTGGGAGGGCCCTTGACTTTACATCATGCTTTTCCTGGCCAGAGGTTTGTTAGATTGGTTCTCCTCTCTCTGGTTCTCCTCTCTCTGGAGAACAGAACCCTTTCAGGACCAAGGTGTGTTCTTCCCAGACTTTTTAATGACTCCAGCAGGCCTCACGGCCAGTGGGGCAGCCCCCATATATACATTCATCAGTTCCTTGATGTCAGGTAGAACCTGTCCTCACTAATGTGAGGACACACTGTTGAGGAATACTGTTTGATGACAGCATAAGGCTCCTTGCAGAGCTATTATTTCCAATAACCGCACCCTGTTGTGTAACCCCGCACTCTTCTAGCCTTATCTCAAGTTAGCATTTGGATTGGTTTTTCTCACTATCCCTCAGTACTGAGTAGTAGGGGAAAGGGTGTAGATGTGCGAGATCTGAAATCTGTAAGTTTGCATTATGGCTCATAGACTTATTGGGGGAGCAGGTGGTTGGGATTATAGGAGGCTGAACTTCCTACGTGATATAATCAGTTGGCTGTGGGGAATGTTGTTGGCAAGGAAGTGGAAATGGTTACCATTCTGAAGTAAGGCCGAATGCTATCAGAAATACTTCAGAGGTACAGCCAGTTGTGCTAATCACAAGAACACACAGGAATGGAGTTCTTTGTGGTGTATTTGGCATGAACCAGTGACTTAGTAAGTTTCTGAAACTGTAGCATTAAATTACTATACTAACCCACTTTAGGGAAACAAACAGCATGCTTAGCTTTAAGAGAAACCTCCTTGCTCATCTTCTAAATGCTAGATTGAGTAAATGCTCTATGCTACTGGCTGACTAACTATGATCCTATCTACACTCATTACTTATTCCTGTCTCCTTATCATCACTTATTACCAGTCTACTCTAATAACATCTTCCCCTCTATATTTAACTTTCAAATTCTCCTCTTCCACAAATACCTCTACCCTGTCTACTTTCCTAATATTCAAAGCACTACTACTGTGAAACTTATGGCACTGATACTGCTTTGGAACACTTGTATTAAACTGCTTTTGACAGTTACTGACTGATTTGCAGTGTAGTGTGTGTAATAAGTATGCTTACTTCATTGTAAGATGTTTATCATGTTAAGAGGTGATCTTGACATCTGACTGTAATTGTGAAATATTTCACTTGATGCCTCTTTTGTCTAATTATCATGCTAGCTCAACCGTGATGTACTCGTAAAGGTTTCATGTTTATGGAACCGTGATGTACTCATAAAGATTTCATGTTTATGGAACCGTGATGTACTCGTAAGGGTTTCATGTTTATGGCACCGTGATGTACTCGTAATGGTTTCATGTTTATGGAACCGTGATGTACTCGTAAAGGTTTCATGTTTATGGAACTGTGATGTACTCGTAAAGGTTTCATGTTTATGGAACCATGACGTACTCGTAAAGGTTTCATGTTTATGGAACCGTGATGTGCTCGTAAAGGTTTCATGTTTATGGAACCGTGATGTACTCGTAAAGGTTTTATGTTTATGGAACTTTCTCTGCAGTCCTCAGTTGAAAAGGGGTCTTGCATGACACGGTCAGAAAAATCAGTCAGCAAATGCAATAAGTAAATGAAATATAGGCTTTCATTATACAATCTTTCTTGTACTTATGGAATTTCTAATAAATAATGAAGTATGTTTAAGTAATAGGTATGTATTGATTTGATAATTCTTCAGGCTAGGGCTTTTTGTTAAACATTTTCATGTATACTGTGTTGGCACAGATGGATAAAGCCCTGAGTAGGACCTAGTAAGCCAAAGTAAGACGAGAAGCTTAGGCCCCTGTTGGAGTTGATGGGGAGAAATGAATTCTGTGACATAAGCCTGTTTGCCTGTCTTCAGGGACGAAGAGAAGATCAAATTCTTCTGGGGCACTCCTCATGGTAGAATCCTTGGTAGAGACTATGGTTCGCACAGAGGTACTGTCTACAAAGGGGGCAGGCATACTGGTAACATCAGACAAGAGGAGTGGCACGCATTACAAATGCCCATTGCTTGCCCACATCTTGCACACCAACTAGCATGTGCAGGAAGGCAGTGCTATATAGAAATCCCGAGATCCTCTTCAGAATGACTGCACCATTCCCAGTAAACTAGAACCTTACCCCAGTGAATAAATGGACTTTAGGGCTTTTATGAAGGATGGGGGCAAATTGGTCAGTAGATTGACCTGGCAAGGATCTCTGGTTAGAGGTGGACCATAGCAAAAAAAAAAAAAAAAAATATATATATATATATATATATGTATATATATATATATATATATATATATATATATATATATATAAAATTTTCTTTTTTTTTTTTTTTCTCTCTCTATTCAGTGTTCCAGTACATGTTTGCTACCATAGTTAGTAGTGGTACAGATGATTTTTTGAGGTAAGAGTTACTCTTGATTTATGAAGAAAACCAGGATGGTGTTGAAAAGTTTAGGAAGTAAGTTGAAGGCAAAGTAGAGAAAAAAGAATTAGGAGAGTTTTGCATCATGGTACATTGCATCAGGCAGCACAGTCATCTCTGTGCTTCATGAAAGTAGGGTAAGGATGAGGGACTTAAATAATTCAGTGGGTAGCTGAAGAACTGATGCAGTGAGCAGCGTTGTGGTGTAACAAGTGACCAGGAATTACATGGAGGGATCTGAGACTAATTTGTTGGTAAATTCCTGAAACTCTGAGTAAGGCAGATATTGTTAAAGAATCTGAGATGGGAACATTGCAGTAATAGTGGATGACGTACAAGGGGTAAGAAGGAGAAATAAGAGAAGAAGCAGTAGTGAAAAAAGTGATTCAGGGTAGAAATGTTGGCAGCATAACAGAAGAGTGGGCACTGATGGGTAGTGATGAGAGTATTGTATAGATTCACTGTATACAGAAGGGACAGCAGTAGCAAAGGAGACAGGGTAGCAGTGCATAATTATTTGGGGACAAAATGCACTGAGGACTGATGATGCTGAAGAAGAGGAAGGAAGGACTGAAACCTTGATCTTGAAACAGGAAAGGAGAGCTTATATCCCTGGAGACCACTAGATGCAGAAAAGGATGATGTCATTTTCAAATGTAGGATAAGTTGACTAAAAATAAAGGAGAGGTATGAACTGTTGAACATGAGCATATTCAAGGAAGACCTTAGTTTTCCAGTTAGGAAGCAGAAAAAAATAAACACATTGATATGGGAGGGGATTACTAGAAGCTTTGGCAGAAGCTGGACTCTCAGAAAGTGAGGTTCACAACCAGTAAGTGTACTGCATTTTACCTTGCTGTAATCAGTACAAATGAGCTGGCAGAGACAGAGGGCTAGGTCAGAACAGTGAGTTGATCACACTGAAGACACTGCTGTACATTTATATATAGAATGTCTGTTATATGCATAGAAAAAAACTGATGAAAGAGAAAGGAATAGTAGTAACTGGGTACTTTTGTACTACATGCCGATTTAGAACATGTTGAATGCAGTCATACCAGTGAGCATAAATATCTGCAGGGAATGACCACAGATAGTTTATGCTAAAACCTAGTTGAGAAAGAGCAATCTTAGACCTAGTGTGTTTAAATGGTGAAGAAGGATCTATCTTGGTTGTGGAAGTGGGCAGCAGTGTTGAAAGAAGTGACTTGGTTGTAGAAAACAACCAATCAATAGAAAGGGTTTAGAAGATCAAGAAAACGGACTTTAAAAAAAAAAAAACATAAGACAGTGCCTCAGATATGTTATAGCAATAAGGAATGATCGCATAAAATGAGCAGTGGGCCACATCACCTTTCCCATTATATTATAAAAACAGCAAATGTTTGTCTGAAAGTGGGGAAATCACAGTGGGTTTCAGATGAGGTGGTATCAGTGGTTAGGGAAAATACAAAAAAAAAAAATTGCGAGTCTGTAGATAAGCCCAGGGTAAATGAGACAAATGCTAGGCTGTTTGAAGAAGGAGTCCTGGAAGAACTTCAGAAAGTAAAAGTGTGCAAGTCAAAGATCGTAGCATTCTCACTGAAATGAAAAGACAGCTGGGAGTACCACTAACAAACCATCTTCAGCAAATCAGGGGAGGAGGACAAGATTCCCAGTGATTGGCCAGGTTAGCCACATGGACTAATAGAAAAGGCTTCTGACTTTGGATCAGAAGATTGTAGGTTTCAGTCCTGAAATGGTCAACCAAAAGCAAGATAACATTTTTGAGCGAGGGTTTAGTATAATAAATAAGGTCTTTAACCTCACAGATACAAGGTAGAGGATTGAATTCTGATTTTTGGTTAGTGGCTACTGTTGTAATAGTTTGCAGACTAAGAACCTACTATTTACCTGTGAACCTAAGAAATGCTGGAAAATTGCAAGTGTGGCTCTGCATCACGACTGTTAAATTGAATATCAACCAGCCAATTTGTAGTTAGTCAGAGGGTAAAATGTGGACTCGCTACTGTTGGAGAAAATTTTAAAACTGCTAGAAGCTTGTGAGACAAAGAAGCAGATAGGCAGAGGACCCATGACCACATGACATAGCAACAGGAAGGGCATACTAGATAATTTATAGGTACATTTTGTCTCCCCACCTGCTGACAATTACCCCCTCTACAATTTGTCTTAGCTCATTCATTTTGTGTCAGTTGTAATGGGACTTTTGACTTGGGTAAGAGATGACTGTGAAACCACCATCTAGATAGGCATGAAGGCCATTTGATGCCAACCATCATCTGTCAGCCTTCTATGTTCCACCACTTGGCAGACTGTTAGACTAATAGCCCAACATGTTTGCTGAGGAGGACCACTGTCAGCAATGGCAGTGCTCCCCCTGTAAGTATGCTGAGCTTTTATGGGGAAGGCCCAGGGTATTTACAGGGGAAGGCCACTGTCACCAGTGACCTTGTCTGTCCCTTGGCCCCTGCTTTTGCCCCTTCTCCTGTACTGTCAGGGCTAAGTCCAAAACCTTCATTATTTTAAGTGACTAGAATGTTATGTAGTCAGCAGTAACTCCACCCCCGATGGCTGACATGAGCACTGATGTCACTGTGAGGTGCGTGTTCCCATACATACACTGCACGAGCTACCATCATTGGCTTGGGAATGCCAGTCTCAGATCCCTAGTTTCCTGGCTGATATTTGTTGGTGTAAAAGGATGGTCAAGGAGGGATCTGTTCTCATCCTTCCTCACTCATTTCCTCCAGCACCTGAATTGTTATAATAGGGCTCTACCTTCTGTGCTACAGAGTCAGGCTAGCCAAGCCTGTTCCTTTTTTTCTTTCTGATTGTGTTAGATAAGCAAATACCGGATCAGAAAGTATCTAACAATGATCTGCTTTTGACTTAAGCAATGTGTTTGACATGGTATTACAGAGCAATTAGTAAACAAATTAGGAGGGTTGGAAGTGGGTTCTATATATTAACTAAGACAAAACATTGGGCACAGTCACAAATGGAGCACCTCAAAGGTCAACACTAGTGCTGATTCTGTACACTTTCTTAAATTATGCAGCAGTGTTGATAAGAAGACATTGGAAGGATGAGAAGAGACATTGAAAGATTAGAGGAATGGTTTAAAACATGTCACCTTACCTACACTGACAAAAATACAAAACTGCAGAGCAGAAACTCAGCAAGAGAATACACAGCTTTAAGGGAGCCTGCAACAACAACAGTTTAGGAAAGTGAAGTTGAGTGATTATTCCGCAACCTAAAAGATTCACGCAGAGTGAGATAGCAGCAAGAGGGGTGGAGGAATGCCAGAATACATCAGAGAAGGCCTCACTACTGTTAAAAAGAAGTTACAGACCCTTTATAGATAATTATCAAGACTCCTTCTGGTGTCCTGCTGCAGTACTGGTAATGTCATCATTCCAGAGATACAAGGCCAGATTCATAAATGCTGAAGATTGATTTTGACCACTTCAAGATGCAAGAGAAATGCTGAATTGCCAAGAATAACTCATGACCAGGACTCCAGACCAAGCCATCATGAGTAATTAAATACACTGCTCAGAGAAGTGAGCTGAATGTCACTAAGATTTCATTCAGCTGTTCCCACCTCTGTGCCATTATTCCTAGCATCCTGATTTTAAGGTGACATTATCTTGATACTGTGGGGGACTGAGAATCTTAGTGTATGGTGAGGTAAGTGAATTTATTAATCCAGATAAATATAAACAAATGCATTTGGCATTCACAGTTAAATGAAACTGTGCATAATAGCTGCAGCAGTTAGATAATACTTTCTTCCAAACAACAGTTGCACAAAATTACATCACTATGCCAAACCTGTCATGATACATTGTTGAGCCATGTCTGCAGCTTAACACCATAGATTTCTTACTCTATTGTAGTAATCAATGACCTGTAACTGTCTTTAAATAGTTTGCACTAAATACCATACTATTTTTACTGAACAGCAAGAAACAGATAGTAGGTGATAAGGGCTTTTCATCCTGTGCTAAGTCTTTTTTCTTCTCACTGAATTTTCTGAATCAGGCCTGGAGTTTAGAGGAGAGCAGCATAAATGTCTGCACCATAAACCAGGTAAAGGGGAGCTAAAGGAACTTGTATTTAAATGGTTAATTATTATGGATGATTTATTAATGGCCCTTTTTTATATGGCGTAGCACACAACAACAACCGGAGGAATTTATAGACATAATCAACAACACAAATCAACATTTGCAATTTTCTAATTATTTTGATTGGAAAATTATTAACTTATTATATACAGAGGTATATATGAGAGAGGAAGCTAGAAGTGTGAGTGTTAGTTTTGAAAATGTGGAGAGTAATTCTATTTTGCATTACACTTATGCATCCATCTTTTCAAAAGACAGGTTTGCTAAAAAGTATGAAAAAATAGAATTAAGTTTCTTACACCGGATTAGATTAAAAAAAGAAGACATTTTAAACCATTTAAATGATGAGTTTTTAATTGGGGGTTATTCTAAGGAGTTGGTCTTGAATTTAAGACCATCTTTATTAAAGTAGCTCACTGAATCAAGAGACTAAAAAATGGCTATGTAAGTTACCTACATTATTGATACTGAGTAAGTTAAATATGTAGTTAAAGACAGTTGGAAAATGTTATCAGCCACCCCTAAATAGCTAAGGTAATAGGAACTGAACCTCTTTGGGGTGCAAAAAGGGAAGGGATTTAAAAAGTGAAGTGATGGTGGTAGTACACAAAGAGGAAAACAAATTGGTTGAAAAAATAGGTACCCACCCCTTAGAAAGTGTGGTATGTGCAGGTTAAATAATAATGGAGTAAATGTATATTGTGAGAATGGAAAAAGTTATACAAATCCACATTATGCCAACTGTTAATCTACTTTTGTTGTTTATATTGTTGTGTGTTAATCATTCTATCTTGGAAAGACTATTTGTCAGTTAAAGGAGAGGATTTATAAGCACATTAATGTGATTGAGTCAAAATACTATAACTGCATTGTATAAGCATGTGGTGAAATGTAATAATTTTAAAAAGTTCATCTTTGTGTTAGATCAGATGTTTGACCACTTAAGGGGAGGTAATAAGATAGAATGCTTAGAATACTCGGAATATGTATGTATGGCAGATAAAACTGGATGCATCTAGGAATAAGGGGTTAAATAATGCTGTTATTTTTACAAGTTATTTAAAGAAGCTTGAAGATTGGTCACATGGTTAATGTCATGTGATTTAGAGTATATTTAAAAAGCAACTTGTAGTAATAAATTATCTGAAGAAATCTAAGATCCTGTTTGAGGCTTTTAAGTGAGATGAAAGCACTTATTTTTATTTTATTTTTTACATTAAAAGTAATAGTGTGGATATACTCTAATTCCTCAGTACATTTATCCCTTTTGTCAGAGATTTTGCATTACATATACTAACTCTAAGATCATACAGTTCCTAGAGAAAGGAATGTTCCTCTACCGGGAGATTATCGATTTTGCACACTTGTCAACCATCAGTGTCAGTTGGCCATATGGTGTCGACAAAACAGATATCGACTTTGCAATCATTCAGTAACCTATCATACACCTATATGTGTAATGTGTGTGTGTATGTATGTATGTATCTATATATATATATATATATATATATATATATATATATATACACACACACACACACACACACACACGTATGTCTGTATATATATATATATATATATGTATGTATATATATATATATATATATATATATATATATATAAAAATGCGCATACACACGCATATATATATATATATATATATATATATATATACATACATATATACAGACATAAATTTGTATATATAGATATGTATTTATAGAGAGAGAAATGCAATGGTATTTTATCAGTTATCTCAATATTGTGTCAGCTGTCAATGGGATTATCTGTTTTATGTGATTATGTTTGGGAATCCATTCTGTTTTCTCTTTTTTGTGAATCACTTCACATGTGCTCTGCCTGCAAATAGTCTGTAGTGATCAGTGTACTACCATGATAAACAAGCTAAAAGAAAGGAAAGAATTTGCAATGCAGTGTTTTGATATTAATCAGTCTTAGGATCCACCTTTACCTTCTTTAAACATGGGTTTATTTAAACATTAAAAAATAAAAAGGGGAACAAATATTAACAAAACGTAGTTTGTTATGCACTGCTTATACTTAGCAGCTCATTTTAGCATCAGATAACGTTCGGTCTTTCTGAAAAATGATTACTCAGCAGTTCCAGAGCGCTGAAGCACTGGTTCTTAGTCTGTTCAAGTACTTCAGGTACTCAGTGGTCAGTTACCCAACAAATCCTCTTAGCATAAAATATTAGTAATCCTTCACAAAGACACCCTTCTCTGTACAGCTCCAAGTGGAGAGAATCTCTCAGGCCTTAGGTCGCAATGCACACTCAAGCCTTAGCAGCTTTCTATTTCTGTTGGGAGCCCAGGCATTATCTCTCCTCTTGTCTTTCCCCTCTGTACTTCTGTTCCTCACCTTTTCACAAAAATAAAATGGGACATAGCTTTTTCTGTTCAGGGCACATGTGGAAGCTCCTTCTCACAGTTTTGAAACACCTTAACTCCACATACCCAAAATTGGTCACTAGGTGACATTGTTCCATATGTACTACTGTTTTCTTAAGTGCCAGTAGAGTAATTGTTTGGTTGTTTGTATTTAAAGGTACATTGCAGAAAGTCATTTGAAAGTTTCCCTTAATGTTGTCATTTTCTGAGAAAACTATCATAATAACAAAAAAAAGAGCATATACTGCACCAGCATTACCCTATAATATATATAGAATACATAAAATATATATGTGCGTCAGCTACCTAGATATTTATTTTTGTACAATAGTTATTGTTTATTCTTTAGTACCTGTTATTTCTGTCTTTTGTGTTTGTTTTCTCCTGTAAAAGAGCGGACACTCAAAATTTCGTTCAGGTAGCACTGATGTTACCTAAATGACAATTAAGTTTCTTTGAATCACCAAAATGTAATGAAAACCAAAAATGAACAGGATGAAGCACACCAGGATCCACAACAATGTAAATACATTGTTGTGGATCCTGGTGTGCTTCATCCTGTTTAAGTTTCTTTGAATCTTTGAATCTAAAACAGCAGAAAAGTGTTAACGCATAAAAGTCTATGTGAGGAATCCATGAACATCTGATTAACTGAAAACTGATTCATATGAAACAAGAAAGACACCTTAGTATATTATTGCTATCAGAATTGATATCTGTTTTTAACACAAGGCCAGATTCCATAAGAGATGCTCTTAGTGCAAGTCTGCCCCGATTCCGAAAGACTTGCTCTCAGTGACGTACTTCGATGTAAGGCCTATCTGTAAACCGGCATGCAGAGTGGGCCAGGTTCCTAAACACCTGCCCTTAGCCTGCTGTCAGTGCAGTTGGTCACTTACACTGAGAGCAAGTCTTTTGGAACCAGGCCCACAGTGACACTGAATGAGAAAGAAATGTTTGTTAGACTCTGAATGCACTTGGAAAGGCACAGAAACTTGAGTGATTTTTTAATCTTTTTCAGAGTGGTTAATAACATTTATGTTCAGTGAGCACACTGTGCATAAGAACATAAAATGAATATTAATCTTTTGAACAGCAAAGATGCTCTCCTGTCATCCATTTGTTAAACCGCAATGAATTAAGTGAAAAAAACAAATGAAGCATAGTTATTGATTAACATAGACTTCCCAAATAGGCATGTATGTTTAAAGATTTTTTTGTGCTAGACTTGCAAAAAAGCTGAAAATCTTGAAATGATTGACTTTTGTCAAGAGAATTTTTTCTTATGTTATTAAATATTTTACACTCTTGTACTGTTTCAGATTTAAAGTTCTGGATGTTGCCCATTTGTGCTTGATCATCAAACTCTTTTTTTTTTTTTTTTGTTTTAAAATATTTTGGAGAATTACATTTTCATCTGTTATTGACATATACTTAGCCATGACAACTGTGTTACTGACCAGCTTAACAAGATCTGCTGTGCAGGCTAATCTAGTCGTATTTTTCTGCTGAACAAGGTTAAGGTTAACCGGAATTGTAGCTAACTCCCCCGAGACTTTATAGACTGATTGATCAGTTTTTAGCTGAGAATTCTAGAGTTCTGTGGCCACAGTGAATCTTAAATTATATATGAAGTGTTAAGCCAAGTTCCCATTTACCTGAGAGGGTGGTAGCTCAGGTGGATGTTAAAGATCCTACAGCACCTGTCAAAAAGAGAAGAGGAAGTTCCCAAATGCCCCAGCCACCTCGGGTCTCCCATAAAAATGTTACCAGCCTAGTGGAACTAACTTGGTCAACAAAGGCTAAATAAGTAAATATTCTGAAGTGGGCCTCTAAATCTAGTTTTAGGTTACAGTTGCTTAAGATTATGCTACAGTGTTTAGCTTTGAGGTCCACAAGTATAATGTATATCAAGCATTCAAGTTTATTGTTTGAACTGAGCAGCTTTTCAGAAAGTTTTGCCGTGTGTTTAGCCAAGGAATTATTTGTGGAGTGAAAAGAATAAAATTATTCATATTGTCTTGTAAAACTTACATGAAAATCTAAATTTTATTAAAATTGCCTATTATTATCTTTGTCCGAAGAGGACTGTCACTTAAAAGGTAAAAAACGTAGTTTTTTGACATGAAGTAAATGGCAACATCATTACAGTTACAAACATTCTTATTCGTTAATTATAATATTTGGACATTTTGAAGTAGAAAGGAGTTATGGATCAATACTATATCTGCAAAGCATCCAGTCTTTTTAACAAATTCACTAAAGAATTCCCATATGTATGTATATATATATATATATATATATATATATACATATATGTATATGTATATATATATATATATATATATATACATATATATATATATATATATATATATACACACACACACACACACACACACACACATTTTTGTTGTTGTTTTTATGGGATTCATGTATTTGATCAACAGTTTATATTGTCAAATGTCAAATAGAAAAAAAAAAAAGCCGGTACAGCTGATTGCACATTTCTGTTTTCTTTCTGTGCAAGATTGTGGAACATCAAGAACTGAGGAATTTGCCCTTTTCCCCACCGTAAAGCAGAGGAGTAGGGTTGCAGGTGGGCTTCTCTCCCTGCAAAAAAAAAAAAAAAAAAGTTTTTTGGCTCTGTTGAGCTTCGATCAGATAATGCTCAATGTTTTGTCATTCTGTGTCACTCTCTCTGTATGTGTATGTATATACATATACATATATATATATATATATATATATATATATATATATAGTAGAGAGCGTGTGTGTGTGTGTGTGTGCATTGCATATCTGTATACTTATGCATATGTGTGTGTGTGTGTGTGTATATATGTATATAAATATATGTGTGTGTGTATTTTTGAACAATATATGTATATATAGTGTGAAGTTGTAAATCTGCAGTCTCTATGACTTTAGGTAGTTCTAGGTAATTCTAACATGTTTAATCATTTTTTCATTTGTAAGTCATAGTTTCTATTTTGTTTTTAGATTCAAGACTGGCAGAGTGTTTATCAGTCGACTCATATACCCATTCCTAAATTCCCACCCGTGGATGAGTCTGTAACTTTCATAGGTCGTCTTTGTAGAGAAATACTGAGGATCACAGACCCAAAGTAAGTACACTAAAGTTTATGCAAAGTATAAATTCTGCTCCTTATGTATTAGGAGGACATTCTAGCTACATTGAACATCATAAACTGACTGTTTTTAGAACTGTGAAATGGAAGGATATAAGAAATTGCAGAAAATACTTTCAACAAGATTTGTTAATGTCAGCTAAGACCGGGAAGTGTGTGTGTGGTAGGCAGATATCTTATTATAGAAACGGTCAGATCTGTTAATTATTTGGTCCTAAAACCCTCCATACTTGACATTCTTCTTTAAATGTATACTTAGAGACCCAACATGTGTAGTGCCTTGCGCAAACCAAAATGGCAAGACCCTCCACCTTGGACATCCAGCTCACACATAAAATGAAGTTCAAGAAAACTAGGCCTGAACTGTCAGCTCTCCAGTCTGATTCACAAACAGCTTTTGAAGTGCTGCAAAAGTCTGCAGTATGTAAGACTTTTTCTCAGATGCCATGACCGTGTCAGAGGCCTGCATGGTGTCTGAGTTTTGCACGTCCAACTAGACTTCAAATACTTGTACATTTGAGAAAGGGGGGACCGATGATCATCATTTCAGAGTTGTTAGGGAAGAGGTGCCTGATGCCTTGATCAAGGTCCACCACGGTGGCTGATGTCACCCCAAAGAAAAAGAAACCAATAACCATTCATGTATTTCCTGCTTAGACATTTCAAGAAAAGGAATGGATTGAATTCCAACAGGGCCAATTCAAGGCCATTTTGTCTCTGAAACCTTAATTTCTTTAAAGCACAAGTACTGGGCACAAGGCAGATGAAATCAATCTAAACTGAGCACCAGCCTATCACAGGATGCACACATGCTCACAGTCACACATCATGTACATAACCATGCAATCTGGGGAAATGCTATTTCAGCTATGGTACGTCAGTTAAACTTTTCACAGCATAACAAACCATCCAAAACAACTAACAAGTCTACCTGAAGTAAAAACAAAGAATGCATTTGTAGTAGGTATGTGTTGATGTAATCTGCAAGTTGCTATTTACAGTCAGTTTCATAATGTGTGTGTGTGTGTGTGTGTGTGTGTGTGTGTGTGTGTGTGTGTGTGTGCGTGCGTGTGTGCATGCGCAGGTTCCAGTCAGTATATCAAATGCATAGCAAGTTAAATGCTTTCAGCTGTATCACACTCCATTTACAGAAATAGTAATTGAAAGTGTGTGATTTGTAGTTGTGCAAGACTGAAGAACAGTGGGGGTTGGGAATATGCCCTCTGGTAGAGTAGCCTCTTATGAATTCATGTGTCCCTAGGCACATGTACAGATGCTGATGGCTATAACCTACACCACTTCCTTTTCTATGTGGTGAATGTTGAAATGTTCTTTGTATTTCACTGTTGCAGTCATCAGTTGTGGATTGTCCCTGCTGGGTAGCCCTCAGCCGGCCTGAATACCAGAGTAAAGGATTTCCCTCCTGCGTCGGCTGTCCAGAGACTGCAGCTGACGTCAGGTCGTCAGGGCTATAAAGGGTGGCAGCCAACGCCATTACACCACTCTTTCTTGCCATGGAGCCCTTTTTGCGAGTGCATCGGTCGGCCATTGCCAGAGTGAGGGAAACCGTCTAAAGCCAAGTACCCCATTGGGGAACCATTTCTTGCTTTTAACTGATGTCAGAGAAAGTCAGTAATTGTTTTAGTTGTGGCAAGCAGATCCCACATTGAGACTTTCATTCTCTCTGCATCACTTGTTCAGGCCCTGACCACAACATCCCCGATTGTCGGTTCTGTGCCCTGTTTAATGCTGGAATCATAAGAAAAAGAGTTGAAATTGTAGCTAGGCATTTTACTGAGTCTTTTTCTCACTGCAAAATCGCGTCTGTCTGTCAGCCGACTTACTGACTTACCTAAAAAAAGAAAGACAAGGATAAAGATAGGCCTCAAAAAATTAGGCCCTCTGATGACTCAGGTCAAAAGTCTGGTATTTTTCAACTTCGTGCTTCAGCTGAATCCAGGCACCTTTGCAGACCCTGACGCCAGCTGAGGAAATATAGCAGGCCTCTACCGAGACCAGTTCGGAGTCCAGTATGCCAACAGATCCATCTCCGTCTGATGGTATGTCGACTCTTTCTCATGTGGTCTGGTCTGGAGCTGCTTTGCCAGCACAGTCTTCCACTGAGACTCCTCCGACCAAAGTCAGGCTTAGACCGATGACGCCACTGGTTAAACTAACCTTGTATAAGACTACTGACCCAGCCAGGTCCAAGCCTAAGACTACCCCCAAAAAGGTCCCTCTCCAGGGACCCAGCCACTGACCTGTGACCAGCCAGCCTGCCCCTCAGTTGCAGCAACTGCTCAGAATGGAAGAAGACTTGATGGCTCTTATTAGGAGAAGCTAGCCCTACCCTCCCACCACAGCCAGAAAAAAAGGGACACCTCCCCTGAGGCCCTCTCTGACCAGGAATCAGAAGAATTTGTTCTTGAGGAGTCAGACATGGAGCACCAGCCCTTTGCAGCATTTGAAGACTCTGATGCTGTTGACCCCATTCCGTCTGCCTTCCCCCTGATGACCTTTCTTTTGGGGAAACCTTAAACTCCCTCAGAGAACATTTTCGATGGGAGGCTCAAGATTACCCTCAGTCTAAGAAGAGACTAAGAGAGTTCCATGACCTGCCTCAGCATAAGCCTCTGGCCATTCCTCCTATCCTGGATGTAGAAGAGGATATTTTTCTAGAATCTGCCTTTCCACCAGACTCTCTCACCCCAGCACCTAGAAAACCAGACATATTACAGGGTGCAAGACACCCACACATATCTCTTTAAAAACCCTTCTGCAGGCCCAGAAGTCATTACTCAAAGCCCTAAGGGAGCTAGAGCAAGCTCATCTAAAATCCCATTCCAACTGACAAAGAAAGCAGAGCCTTAGACAGAATGGGAAAAAAGGTATACTCCTCAGCCACTTTAGCTGTAAGAGCCCTGAATTGTCAATTCCATATGCTGAAATTCCAGCAGAATATCCTCGAGCTAATAAAACAGAACTTATCTTCCATTCCTGACAATAGTACTACCAGGGAATTAACTGACCTCATACAGTCCAGCTCTCAGGTAGCCAAACACTCCTTGCATTGTGGTTTTGAAGTCTTAGAAGTTTCTATCAGGGCTGCAGTTACAGGCTCGGTGATCAGAAGATATGCCTGGTTAAGGGAGCAACCTTTGCATGACCAGGTAAAATGCAAACTGATAGACGCCCCTTTGGACCTGAAGCGGATGAGGTCATTAAGAAAATGGAGGACAAAGCCAAGTCTGTGCAAACTGTCAAGGACTTCTTATAAGTGCAGCCTCCCAGGTTCAGCAGAAACTTCCCCACTAAACACGGGTCCTTTCCTCCACAGACTAAACCAGTCCAGAGGAGGGACACAGAGACAGAACCCCTAGACACCAGCCTCATAGCCAACAAAGACCCAGGCAGTGGTCCATTGCTGCTCCTAGGCAAAGGAGTTCTAAGCCCACTCCATTTTCCAAGGACTCTCAATGACTCTCTCCCCTCCCCTCTGCCACTCATGTCGCCAGACAGACTAGGTGGAAGACTTTCCCTCTTGCTAAAAAACTGGCAGGCCATCACCTCAGATCTATGGGTCCTGAAAATGATTACCAATGGGTACAGATTCTATTTCAAAGAAAAGCCAAAAAGGTCAGGTAGCCCAGACATCCATGTAAACCAGAGGGCAGAAGCTGTTTGTCAGATCAGAAAGCTTTATGCCCAGGGTGATGTAAAACCTGTGCCAAAGGAACAGGTTGGAAAAGGATTTTATTCAAGACTGTTCCTGGTTCCCAGAAAAGAGGGCGCCTAGTGTCATATCCTGGACCTTTCTACCCTGAATCTGTCCCTCTTGGTTCCAAAAATTCAAGATGCTGACTCTGCAAAAACTACTACCTATGCTGCTACCACAAGCTTGGCTAGTGACCCTAGATATGAAGGATGTCTACCTGCATATCCCTGTCAGACAGTCCTGCAGGAGTTACCTAAGATTCAGAGCAGGGTCCCAACACTTTCAATTCTCTGCTCTGCCCTTTGGCCTATCCACTGCTCCCAGAGTCTTTACCAAATGTCTGTCTCCAGTCATTGCATTTTGCAGATGTAAGGGCATACACATTTAGCCCTATCTTGATGATTGCCTTATCCAAGTAGAAGCTGTCGAAAGACTTCTGCAGGACCTGTCCTTTGTGCAGACCCTACTAACCTCACTGGGATTTACCATCAATCTGGAGAAGTCCCATCTACAGCCCACATGAAGGTTAACCTTTCTGGGCACCCTTCTGGACACTTCAGCAGAAATGGCCTTCCTTCCCCCAGAGAAGTAGGCCTTCCTACAGGCTTACTTCACCCAGCTGGCACACAAAACCCACCTCACTTTCAGAAAAATCCTGCAAGCCCTGGGATACATGGCCTCCTGCATCCTGCTGGTACCCCTTGCCAGACTGCACATGAGAAAATTGCAGTGATACCTACGAAACCTGTGGTGCCAACACTCTCAGTCACTGGAATACCAGCTCCCCTTGATTCTTTGTTTAAGGAAGGAGCTCCTATGGTGGGCCAAGGCTTGCAGTCTGAACAAGGGCCTACCCTTTGTCCTTCACCCACACAACTAAACCATAACCACAAATGCCTCAGACGTAGCCTGGGGAGCCTACAAAGGAACTCTGCAAACTAAGGATTTTTGGGAACAGGAGGTTCAGGGTCTCCATATCAACCTGAAAGAAATGCTAGCTGTACACAGAGCAGTCCTTACCATCCAAGAACACCTGGCATTAGGAGTACTCTTAATCAAGACAGGAATGCTTACGACACGGAGTCACCAATAAGTGCTCGCTCACCAACGGGAATCAAACAGACGAGTGCAGCAGTCACCAGCCACTTCTCGATTAAAACATTTATTGTAAAATGAGACGGAAAATAAAATCTGGTAAAACACCAAAATCCAATGAACTGTTGTTAAGCGCTTTCACCTAAGTAATGGGCTTCAAAGCCCATTACTTGGGTGAATGCGCTTAACAACAGTTCATTGGATTTTGGTGTTTTACCAGATTTTATTTTCTATCTCGTTTTACAATAAATGTTTTAATCGAGAAGTAGTTGGTGACTGCTGCACTCGTCTGTTTGGTTCCCGTTGGTGAGCGAGCACTTATTGGTGAGTCCGTGTCTTAAGCATTTCTTAATCAAGACAAACAGCGCTACTGTCATGTGGTACTTCAACAAGCAGGGGGCACGCATTCTTACGTCCTGTGTCGCTTTGCTATGAAAATCTGTCATTCAGCCTCAAATCTATTACTGCATCTGATAGCACCATACCTTTCAGGGAAACAAAACACCCTGGCAGATCAATTAAGCAGACACCTCCTGGACTCCTACAAGTGGCAGTTGCACAGGGAAACCTTCCTAAAAATCAGTCACATCTGCGGGAAACCAGACATAGACCTTTTTGCAAGCTACCAGAACCGCCAACTGACCAAATTCTAGTCAAGAGAGTTTCATCCAGCAGCTTGGAGAGTGGATGCCCTCTCCTTCCACTGGGGAAGCCTGTTTGTGTATGCTTTCCCCCCACTGCCTCTTATACCCAGGGTGCTTCTCAAGATCAGAGTGGAAGGACTAAGGGCTATCCTCATCACCCCAGACTGGCCGAGGCAGCACTGGTACCCCATGCTTGTCAGTCTGCGCATACACCCTCCCATCTTCCTACACCCCACAGCAAACCTTCTCTCACTACAGAGAGAGAAGTTACTGCACCCAGGCCTTGCCACAATCAAGTTAACCGCATGGCTAATTCCACAAAGGCGGATGACACTTCAGCCCTCAGCAAACAAATATTACACATTATTAAGGAGGCCCGAAGACCCAGCACCAGAAAATCATATTTTGCAAAATGGAAAAGCTTCACCTGCTAGTGCAACAGTAAGGGCGCATACAGTACCCATGCCTCTTTACCACTGGTTCTGGTCTTACCTGACAGAGCTCCTAGAAAAGAGACTGTCTTACTCCTCTGTCAAGACTCATGCCTCAGCTATCTTTGCTTATGTCCAAGCGGAGCAACCAATGATCTGATGTTGTTAATCTTCATTCATTCCTTACTGATGGGTTTGGAACCGATCCTCGTTTCTGACCTGGTCACTGTGCCAAGCTCGCGTCAGCCAAAAAACTCTCATGGTAAGATTACCCATAGTGCCTCTCTCCCCATTACCTCAGATCTCCTTAATCACATACTTGGCAGGATGTGTCAAGCCTTTCACTCTCAGCTAAGTAGTTTTCTTTATTGATAAAACTTATTTCTTGTTGTTGAACCTTTATCGTTTCTTGATAAATACCTTCTCACTATCTTTTATTTGGTAAAGTGCCTCGTTTTTCCTCCCCTTTACTGTTTTTTCTGGTATTCTTCCCTACCATCGTTGGTAGCTCCTGCCCTTACTCTCTGTGGTATTCTCTGGGATACCATTGTTGGTACCCTTTTCTTTTTTTCTTCTTCTCTCTCTCTCTCTCTATATATATATATATATATATATATATATATATATATATATATATATATATATATATATATATATATATATATATATATATGTATATATATATATACATGCATATACATATATATATATATATATATATATATATATATATATATATATATATATATATACACACACACAAAAATTTGTTATATTGTTATAATCCTGAAGTAGGTTTGTTGTTGATATTGTGGTATTTACAAGTCTAGTGGCCTTGACTTTTTGTGGTTGTGGTGGACAAAAAAGGCACTACTGGGTTTAAAGCTTGCGACCAGTGTGCCCGTAAAATGTCTAACTTGGACACACGTGCTTCTTGTGTATACTGCTTAAATGTACCTCATTTAACTGTTCAACCACCATGTAATATTTGTGCGGGCTTTAGTTCCTGTACACTGAATGAGAGACGCAATAAACTTATTCTAAAAGGACTACTCAAATCTCCTTTTTCAGAGTGTTGTCCCCTCCTAGAATAAAACACCAGAAGAGGAGCCATTCAGTTTCCTCTTCTCCTAAAGATTTGGAATTTAAGTCTTTAGAGCCTAGACCTAAATTGCCTAAATTGTCTTAAGTTCCTTCGGCACCAGGGCTCAAAATCCCTTCCTTGGTGCTGACTGTAGAACCGACTTTGATTATGACTACCAAATTACCTTCAGTTCCATCGGCTCCAGGACTTGACTCCTCTACTTTGAATCTGATTACTGAACCAAAGTCTGATAAGACTGTATCAGTACCATCTACCTTGGCTCCAATTACCACGTTACTGACAATGACTACACCTGTTCAATCTCTGCCTTCAACCCAAACAATAGAGTCTCCAATTCCGGTCACATCCCGCGTCCCTACTGTATTTTCTATAGGTCCATCGACCTCTCTGTCGAAGGGAGAGCTCATACCTTGGACCAGAAACTCCCCGTCAATGGATCCATTCTCGGGAATACAATATAGTTCTTTCTTGAAATGTCCAGACACCCTATCAGGGATATCCACCAGATCCTCCAGGAACCTATCGGAACTAGACGTTGTCAGACTTCTGGATCAGTTCTTGACAGCTAGGGGGTTGTCTTCATTTAGTAAACCCTCTAGCCCATTTGGAACAGAGGAGTTCTCTCCACAGACTCCATTTTATATTCCTCCTTCGACCTCTCTGGGTCCGAAGCCCTCAGCTCCGATACCTTTCCCGGTTCCAGCTGTCACGGTTCTAACAGCATCCTCGTCTGTGGCACTGATGATCACCCTATGAACGTCGACTCCCTTGTATCCAAGCCATCTTTGGGGTCGTGACTGGCCCGTCAGCACTGAGGGTCCTAGCCCGGCGCCGATTTTTTTCTACTGCACCATGTGCTACAGCCCTGATGACTGTGGCAGCGCCGAGTCCCCTCAAGGTTCCTCTCCTGGCGGCTGGTCTGTCAGAGCAGGATGTGACACCGGTTCCGAGGTTGTCCCTCTCGGTTCCAGGCACCCATCCCTCTTCAGGCAGGCCTGCTTTCTAGGCAAAGGAAAGGGCCCCGACCTCTGCAGGCACTCAGCTGGCTCCACAGGCATCGGAAAACACACACAATCTGCCACTCCAGGACACCGGGTATGGGGGCCACAAGATACCCTTGAACAGGGCATCCCCTCTCCTAAGTCCTCTTCGGAAGCCCCCACTGAGGAGATTCTGAGGAAGAGAATGTGCAATAGGAAGCACGTAGACTCCCCTGAAGAGTCTCTCATGGAAGACATGACTATGATGAAGGGGAAGGGTCCCCAAAATCTCCTTCTGAAGATGTCTCCTTTGGAGACATCCTTGAAATTTTGAAACATTGAGGGGATTGGAAGTCCACAAACCCATCCTCCAAGGAGTCCGTGTTCTTGCAGGCCTTCCGTGCCTGGCCCTCTACCACCTGGTTGACCCCGCCTGTCAACGAACTCATCCAGCTCGTTGTGCAGCGCGCCTGGAAAAAGCCCAACTCCATTGAGCCTATCCCCCAGAGACTGGATAAATTCTTATGTTCCCCCGAAGATGGTCCTCATTGGTCTAAAGGATTGTCTGTAGATGCTATGGTGGTGGCAGCAGCGGCAACAAAGAAAGAGCTCGCTGAGGGGAGCCACTCTGTTCATCCCCGAACAAGGAGCCCCGGGCATTGGGACAGACTAGGGAAGCGGACGTTTGCCTCTTCGATCTTTGTCATTAGGTCGTTGAATTATCTGGCACATTTCACTAGGCTGCAGAGGGATCTCATCACGAACCTCTGTAGAACATTAGCAGGGACTGTATCTGACGAGGTCCGGAATAAGGTGACCTTGTAGCTCGCAACCCTAGAGTCCATCTTTAACTCATCCAGGAGGTTAGTCTCCTATGCAACCAAAGGGGTGGCTAGATCGGTGGGTGCAGGCGTTGTCATGAGACATCATGCCTGGATGCACCTCTGCAACTTCACGGATCCCTTTCAAAGCTTCCTTCCTCGATACTCCAGTCAAACCTTCCTCCCTTTTCAAATCCAATGTGAAAGACACGCTGACCAGGTGTGAGCAGGATAGTAAGACCCTGTCTTCCATAGGTGTCCATTTTTCCAATACCCAATGATACTTCTGTAGGAATCAGAGGATTGGGAAAATATGTCATGAGAAGTCCCAGGGCCCTTTCCATGACATGTGTGACAAATATACCCCACGTGGCAGAGGGGGTAACTCTTCTGGAAGGTGCCCCTTTCGGGGCGGGGGGGTCTGCACATTCAGGGATCCAGAAATTCTTTCTCTGGCCAGCCCTACTAGCGCTCCTGAAAAGTGACCCAATTGCTTTCCTCTGGAAGCAGTCGGGGGACGTTTCTCACTGCACCAACACGCCTGGCAAAATATTATCTCAGACTCCTGAGTGCAGTAAATTATTACCAGAGGTTTTCACATCCTCTTCAATCTTCACCCCAAAACCTATTCCCGACGTTCCACCTGGTCATAGGGAATCCCCAGTTCAAGAGGTTCCAAAGCGGCTGCTGCAAAAAAATAGTCATCCAAATAGTCCCCCCCAGACCAGATAGGATCCAGGTTCTACTCAAGGTTCTTTTTAGTGCCAAAAACAACAGCAGGCTGGAGACCCATTTTGGACCTCAGTATCTTAAACAAGTTTGTCAAGCAGACAAAGTTCCAGATGGTCACGGTTCAGTCTCTTCTTCCTTTCCTGGAAAAAGACTATTGGATGTGCTCTGTAGATCTTTGGGATGTGTATTACCACATAAAGATGCATAAGCGATCCAGAAGATTCCTCCACTTCTGACTGGGAGCCAATCACTACCAGTTTCGTGTACACTACCAGTTTCGCGTACTGTCCTTTGGCTTCTCTACAGCCCTCAGAGTGTTGACCAAATGCAAAGCAGTGGTAGCAGTTCACATGAGACTGCAGGGATTCCAGGTATTTCCATACTTAGACGATTGACTCCTCACTGGACGATTGACTCCTCACCAGGGTTGCCACCTTTTAACCAGGGCAAAGTGGGACATGGGGGTGTGGTCAACATGACACTGGCCACACCCCCACCACGACATCACCAGAGTTGTTAAAGGAGATGCAGTATTAGTTATGGATGCAACATTGTGACATTACAGCATACTGAAAACTCAAACCATTTAAATGAAGTGAACTATTACTGCACACACACTAATCGGTTGTAACAATAAACTTTAAAGGAATTAAAAACACACTACTCATTAAACAGACACTTGTTTATTTAAAAAGTAAAATTCATAAACCATCCATTGCTATTCAGAAAGAAAACTTAAAAAATCTACATACCACATACAAGCCAAGTATAAAATTAAGACTGTCAATTAAAGCTAAAGCAAAGAACACAACTACATACCCTAGTACAAATTAATGCTAAACAAAGAAAAACACAAAATTACGTACAATAAATCACTTTTTTTTAAAAGTGTATTTTGAATTTGATTTTATGGCTTGAAGAAGGGCCCGATTTGAAATAATATTGAGTAAAAGTCACAACATTTCATCCGGTAATTTACACTCATCATGAGTTCAGCTTTTAACAAGTCCACACTACATTGGTTTCGCACATCTGTCCATTTACCTTTCACCAGTGAAAAAACTCTTTCTGCAAATGCGTTTGAGGGTGGTATAGATAAAACCCTAGCAATTACGGATAGAGTGTAGTCAGTTCAGGCCCTTCTTTGAAAAGCTTCAGCCACTTCTCTCCTGGGGTCAAGCTTGTGTTACATAACTGTTCGAGAGGGCCTAATTGCCAAGTAGTCCCTAAAAGATAATCTTCATCTACATCCTGCAGACTCAGGGCAGTGGTCACATTCAGCAAGTCACTGAAGGCAAAGGGCTCATTTAAAGATAATTTAGATAGTGTAAACAAGTAGTTGCTTTCAGTATAATCAAACCACTGCTCCAGGTATTTCACTGCTGTCTCCAAGAAAACAATAAAGTCTCTTTTCAGTTTGTTAGCAGAAGTGCTGTCTAATGTGCTCATAAGTGCCCTAAGTTTCCCTCCAAAGAAAGCACCTTCAGCTCTTGCCTGCAGTTTTGCTTGAGAGAGACCATTACACAATAAGTTTCCATGGCAGTAAGTGCTGATTTTTCTAATGTACTTATGTGTTCATTAAAATCGACAAGAACAGCACAGAGAAAATGCAGATAGTACTGGGGCAGTGTAGGCAATTCATTCTCACCATGCTCGTTACCTGAAAAGTACGACCATATCTGCCGGGGGTCTCCTCTTCTCCCTGAGAGAGGAAATAGGACTGGAGCACTGGGAGATTTTTCACTACTCTTTCAATGGCTGGGAGTAGTGACAGCCACCTTGTTGGCACATGTCTTAACAGACTCTCAAATTCCATGCCACAAAACTCAAAGAAGTCTTTCAAGTCTCTGGTCCTTGTGGCAGAACCAGAAAAGTGGCTGAAAAGTCTCATTACAAATGCTTCCACATCGTATGGTAGTTTTGCTGCAGCTTTTTTGGCTGCATTGTGAATAATATGGGCAAGACAGTTAGCTTTCTGGAGTGATGGGCACTTTTCTTTTAATCTGGTATACACACCAGATTTCTTCCCATAGTTCACACTGGCATTATCAGCCCCATAAGCTGAAATATGGTTCCAGGGCAAGGAATGCCTTTCCATAATGTTGGAAATTTGCTGTGAAATAGCCTGTGCAGATTCGTCAGGGTCTTCATAGAAGTCCAAAAGGCCATTCACCACCCCTTCTTCTTTAGAAAAATACCTCACAACAAGGGAAATAATTTTATGTTCCCCTTGTTGGAAGCATCTGATGAAATTGCAAATGAAGTACCTGGTTTTGAAGGTCATGCAGGAGGCATTCCAATGAGTGTGGCCCCAAAACATTTTCAACTATGGCTTCAGCCTTGGTTCTGCCACAAGATAGTTTCTTTGCAGTGTCTGAGTCACTGTACAACTGGCTGGCCAACTTTACTGCACAGTCCAAGCTGTTATATGAAATATTGTGCTTAACAGCATGGAAAACCTCAGAGGCTTCTGCTGCAATGATTCTAAGTTCTGGTCCCTCAAGGTTTGCATTCCTTGCCCACTTTGTCATCAGGTGAGTGGATTTAGCTTGAAGAATGGCAGTCTTATGTTGTTCAGTTGCCTCATGTCGTGCGACATCATTTCTTCCACCGTGGGTCACTAGAAATTCTCTCTTGCAGTACCTGCAGAATGCTTTGACATCAGTGCATCTCGATCCAGTCAAATTCTGTTTTCCAAACGTCCTGCCACTTGCACATTCTCTTTCTGCTGGTTGACTGTGATGAAGCTGCTGCTCTCTTCATGCTTGAATCTGTACTTACCTGATATGCAACATATTGACCAACACTGTTAGTAGGGTTCAGTAACATATTGCTGCACAGCACAAATGAACTGGCTTAATTGGCACAAAAACTGGCTCGAAAAACATTGGCATGCGAAAGAACTGGCTCGAAAAACATTGGCATGCGAAAGAACTGGCTCGAAAAACATTGGCATGCGAAAGAACTGGCTCGAAAAACATTGGCATGCGAAAGAACTGGCTCGAAAAACATTGGCACACGAACTGTCTTGAAAAACATTGGCACATGAAAGAGCTGGCTTGAAAAACATTGGCATGTGAAAGAACTGGCTCGAAAAACATTGGCATGTGAAAGAACTGGCTCAAAAAACATTGGCATGTGAAAGAACTGGCTCAAAAAACATTGGCATGCGAAAGAACTGGCTCGAAAAACATTGGCATGTGAAAGAACTGGCTCGAAAAACATTGGCATGCGAAAGAACTGGCTCGAAAAACATTGGCATGCGAAAGAACTGGCTCGAAAAACATTGGCATGCGAAAGAACTGGCTCGAAAAACATTGGCATGCGAAAGAACTGGCTCAAAAAACATTGGCACACGAACTGTCTTGAAAAACATTGGTACATGAAAGAGCTGGCTTGAAAAACATTGGCATGTGAAAGAACTGGCTCGAAAAACATTGGCATGTGAAAGAACTGGCTCAAAAAACATTGGCATGTGAAAGAACTGGCTCAAAAAACATTGGCATGCGAAAGAACTGGCTCGAAAAACATTGGCACACGAACTGTCTTGAAAAACATTGGCATGTGAAAGAACTGGCTCGAAAAACATTGGCATGTGAAGAACTGGCTCGAAAAACATTGGCATGTGAAAAAACTGGCTCGAAAAACATTGGTATGCGAAAGAACTGGCTCGAAAAACATTGGCACACGAACTGTCTTGAAAAACATTGGCATGTGAAAGAACTGGCTCAAAAAACATTGGCATGTGAAAGAACTGGCTCGAAAAACATTGGCATGTGAAAAAACTGGCTCGAAAAACATTGGCATGCGAAAGAACTGGCTCGAAAAACATTGGCACACGAACTGTCTTGAAAAACATTGGCACATGAAAGAGCTGGCTCGAAAAACATTGGCATGTGAAACTGGCTCGAAAAACATTGGCATGCGAAATAGAGGAATGGAGCAAAAAAGAGTTTACAAACAGTTTAAGGTCAAATAGTAAATGAGGTAATGTAGGGGGCATTTTGGCCATTGAAGACTAACATTAACACAGCTTGTAGAAAATGAAATGCATTATTTTTACCACTGAACATGCCCACCACACCCCACAAGACAAAAAAGTTAACCATATTCACTGAACCAAAAAACAGTAAAATGAATGACAATGCACAGTGGATACCATAGACCTAATTTAGCTTTTGACCACAGCAGTTAAGAAATGTATGGCACTAATTTACACAGCGCAATGATCTATTAATAAACATGCCCAACAGCAGCACTGGTCATAATCTGATTATAATGAAAACAGTAAATAAGTATGTTGAAGACATCACTAAAACACAAAATAAAAACTTTGCTACTTAGACGCAAACTACCCTGTAACATGGTTTAGCACAATCTGAAATACATTGCATTAACTTCAGAGCATCCATCCACAAAAATAAAAATAAATGGGAAAAAGTCCAAACATTTTAACTTTTAAAAATACTTCTTGCAAGAGAAGTAACAAACTACAATGTACAGCAGACTCCATGGGCTCCTTTTACCTCAAAACATAGCAATTAATCCAGCACAGCAATGCAATAAACAGGCCCAAGTAAAAGTAACACACCCATATTCACATTACAAGCAAAACAGTACATTTTAACCTTATTAAAAATGCATAATAAATTAAATGCACACATTTACAAGTATAAATGAAAACAATCTTGAAACAGCTTTGGCAAATTGGCAACGTGTACCTACTAGAATAATAAATGAATTACATTAACTGTTAACATTCCCCTTCAAAAGGTAGACTTGTACCACAGACATGGACTTGCAGGAACAGGAAAAGTTACCTAAACAGTATATCGTAACTTCCTGAAAACAGCATTATAGTGCATATTTCCATACAAAAAATACAAACTATGCTCAAACAATTCCTATATGCATACAGACAATACCCAGAAAAAGCTACGACAATAGAAATGCATCACACTAAGTTTATATTTCACTGCCCCCCAACAGAAACAAACAACTTCTATACACAGTTCAGCCTTTTAAAAGTAATGCTTCCAAATCATACCCCCCAAGCATAATAACAATTACATATACATTCAGGTTTTATCTCTTTAAAAACTACTACACAAAAATATTAAACTAACTACTACAGATTTAAATATTGCGTACTGCACCCACCATCTGCCTTTAAACATTAAAAAAATTAAACCACAATATATTCCCATTTTAAACTAGTACAAAAGTCTCAAAATAACCACTGCACAGATTTAAATACTACATACTACATCCCCATCTACCCCTAAACATTAAAAACTTAAATAAAGCACACTATTCCCATTTTAAATAACTAAAGCCACAAAATGCAATTATCTACTTACCACTCAGTTATTGCTGGGCTGGCTGGCTCCCTTGCTGGCTGGGCTGGCTGGCTGGGCTGGCTGGCTCCCTTGCTGGCTGGGCTGGCTCCCTTGCTGGCTGGCTGGGCTGGCTCCCTTGCTGGCTCCCTTGCTGGCTGGGCTGACTCCCTTGCTGGCTGGCTGGGCTGACTCCCTTGCTGGCTGGCTGGGCTGACTCCCTTGCTGGCTGGCTGGCTGGGCTGACTCCCTTCCTTGCTGGCTGGCTGGCTGGGCTGGCTCCCTTGCTGGCTGGCTGGCTGGGCTGGCTCCCTTGCTGGCTTGGCTTCAATGCTGGCTTCAAGTTTAATGCTGGCGAAAAATTCAGATCTTTTGTCCGGGCTGCTATAGAGCTTAGTGCTCTACAGCTGCGACCTTTATGGGGCTCTTCACAAGAAGTTCCCGCCCCCTACAAATAGCTGCAGCCAATTACTGTGCTGCATTACCACCCGGACCTAGCAGAGAATCCCTCTAACTGCAGGTCCGGGTGGTGACGTAGCCGCATTGCCGTGGAAAAACCGGAAGTATTTTCGGCTTTTCCGTGGCAATTTTAAAATGCAAGCGCAAAGGGGAAAAAAAGGGACTTTTAAAGTCCCACGCTTGGTGAGCGCGGGAAGCGGGATGAGAGCACTCAAACCGTGAGTGTCCCGCTGACAACGGGACGGGTGGCAACCATACTCCTCACTGGTCCCACCCAGCGTCTACTGATGATGACACTACAGTACACCCTACCACAAGCACAGAGTTTAGGAATTTCTATAAATATGGAGAAGAGGCAGCTAACCCCAACCCAGTCCTTGGAATTCATAGGAACAACATTGAACACACTGTCTTGCACAGTCTCCCTGCCTCATCACAGATTGGAAAGACTTGTTTCTCAGATTCAAGCGATACTCTTCCGAGACAAGGTGCCCACTCAGGCAGTCCTTTAAATCTTGGGATCAATGGCTTAAACAATAACAATTGTCCCGCTTGCAAGACTACATATGAGAATACTCCAGTGGCTTCTATTAACACAATGGACAATGTTAACTCACCCATTATATTTCCAAATTTGTTTAACAAATCTATGCAAGAAGGACTTACTTTGGTGGATGCAGCCAGGCATATCTCTATGGAGTCGACTGCTTTTGCCCCCAAGGCCACAGTGACCACGGACGCCTCCCTGACTGGGTGTGGGGGCATTTTCAGGGACAGATGGTCCAAGGCATTTGGTTATCTGCAGAGGCCAATTTGCATATTAGTGTCCTGGAACTAAGGGTGGTGCTTCTAGCATTGCAAGCATTTCACCTCGCCCTTCCATCAGGGACTATTGCTATTCAGACAGACAACATGTCAGTGGTCTGGTACATCAGCAAACAAGGGGGAACCAAATCCTATCCTTTGTGCCTGGAAACCATGAGAATTTGGCAATGGGAGATCACCTCCAGCCGCTTTCTAATAGCAGCACACATTCCTGGGGATTCCAACGTGATTGCAGAAAAACTGAGCAGGTGTATTCTTCTACCTCACAAGTGGTCCCTCGGTCCTTCAGTGGCGTTGATGATATTCGATTGTTGAGGCCAGCCTTGCTGTGACTTGTTTGCCTCACCTGTAAATCACAAGTGCAGAAGATACTTTGGCCTAATCACCCCTCAGGGGGAACCCCTGAGGGACACGCTCACAACACGATTGGCCCACGGGACTGCTTTGCGCCCCCCCCCCCCCCCCCCCGATACCATTGATCCTGCATTTCTTGAAGAAAGTGATTTGGTTGAGAAGCAAATTAATCCTCATTGCTCCTTATTGGCCCCGACAAGTTTGGTTTCCCTTCCTCTGGCCTCATCTAGTATGCAAACCATGGATTCCGGTTCCAACTCCGGAATTACTGTCACACCCTCAAGGGTTACTCCACCCGAACCTTTCCAGCCTCAGGTTGACAGCTTGGTTTCTCCACTTCCAATAATTTCCAGACAGAAGAATCTTTCCTCCCCTGTCCGTGACATTCTTCTGGCTTCTCATAAGCCATCCACCAGAAAATTGTATTGTGACAAGTGGAAGAGACTTAGTTTGTGGGCTCTTGATAACATAGATCCTGGTTCAACCTCAGTCCCTGATGCACTCCATTATCTCTCAGCCCTATTACAATCCAGAGTAACAGCTTCTACAATTCGGGTTCACCTAGCTGCTATTTCCAGTTGTCGCAATGGCTTCAGGGTACCGCCTTGATTTCTCATTGCCTCTGTAAAACTTTTCTGAAAGGGGTTTCTCATATCAGGCCCCCTATTAGAGAACCTGTTGAACGTTGGAACCTCACCCTCATGCTGCAGGCACTGACTAAAGCCTCCTTGTGAACCTGCAGCCAATTGTGACATTAAATTTGTCTAGTGGAAGTCCTTTTTTCTGGTGGCTATCACTTCAACACCAAGAATGTCTGAACTTCAGGCCTTATGTGTCAAACGTCCCTACATAATCTTTCACAAAGACAGAGTATCGCTTCGGACTAATCCTTCTTTTCTTCCCAAAGTAATTTCACACTTAACCATGAATCAGACAATTGACTTACCAGTGTTCTTCCCAAATGTTTCCAATAAAGGTGAGTACTGTCTCCATTTACTGGATGTACACAGACAATTATGGTTTTACCTGGACAGAACAAAATCCTTTAGGAAATTCGACCAACTCTTTATCTCTTATTCTGGGCCTAAAATAGGAGAGGCATTTTCTAAGATTACCTTGTCAAAATAGTTGAGAGATTCCATACGTTTTTTCTACCACCATAGCAAATTTCCCTTGCTAAACAAAGTTAGAGTGCATTCAGCCAGATCTATAGCAACTTCGGTGGCTTTTCACTCTAGAGCTTCCATGGATGATATTTGTGCAGCAGCAAAATGGGCCTCCCCACATAACTTTATTAATCATTACAAATTGGATTTGTTCTCCAGGGGGAGAGCTACCTTTGGCTCAGTGTTGCTCAGGAATATTCTTCCATAGGGCCTCCCAGGAAACTAGGTAGCTAGGTACTCTGTCTCATCAGTAAGGAATGAATGAAGATTAACAACATCAGATAAAGAATTTATGTCTTACCATAATGTTCCATCTTTGTTGTTCATCTTCATTCATTCATTATGCCCCTCCAGTAGGTTCCTGGAGGTTTTTGGATATGGTTCTTTATCCTGTTTAGGGTATTCTGAGCAGAAAAAAGCCTCCGCTTTTTACATCCTTGGGATAACTTGATCTGAGGTAATGGGGAAAGAGGCACTATAGGTAATCTTAGCATGAGAGTTTTTTGGCTGACACGAGCTTGGCACAGTGGCTGAGTCAGAACCGAGGATCAGTTCTGAACCCATCAGTTAATGAATGAGTGAAGATAAACAACACTGATGGAATGTTATGGTAAGACACAACTTCTTTTTATCTCAACACCTGTTAAAACAGTTCCTCAGAGGTGTGGCTCACACGAAACCACCTAGAAGGCCACCTGCACCAGCTTGGGATCTGGACTTTGTCCTGGAAAAGTTGACTTTACCCCCTTTTGAGCCAGCATCCTCAGCAGATCTTGTTTCTTTCTTGGAAAACTGCTTTCTTGCTAGCCATCACTTCTGCCAGGAGGGTATCTGTGCTCCAGGCCTTTATGGCCACTGAGTCCTTCATCATTTTCCACGTGGACAGGGTCTCTCTAAGAACCAAACCCCTACTTTATGTCTAAGGTTGTCTCCGATATACTTCTCAACCAGGCCACACACCTACCTACTTTCTTTCCTAAACTTACCAATAAAGGAGAAAGAATTCTGCATACCCTAGATGTACACAGACAATTGAGATTTTACCTTGACAGGACCAAATCAATCAGAAAATCTGACCACAGCTACTGTTTTCGTTCACCCCTAGGACAGAGGGGAAACCCATTACAAAGCAGACCATTTCCAAATGGATCTCTCATTGCATACATTTCTGCTATGCCTTCCATGGAAAGAGTCCTCCCAAATCCATCAGATCTCATTCCACAATAGCAGCCTCTACCTCCAAGGCCTTGCTGAGAGTGGATCCTACCAAAGATGTTCTGGAGGCTTCTACATGGACATCTATCCACACTTTCACCAAGCACTACTAGCTGGCTACATTCTCCAAAACCAGGACAGGATTTGCATCTGCAGTTCTGCAGGGCATGCTACCATCCCCATAACCTGTACAGCATGCCTCCACCCACTTCCTCAGCTTTGGGAATCTCCCCACAAGTGATGACTGCAACAGTGAAACACGAAGAACATAGTACAGTTGTATACATTTACAATAAATGTAAATGTTCGAGTGTATTCACTGTTGCAGTCTTGTTTCCCTCCCACTTCCCCCTTTCTTTCCTTATGTCTATATCTTCTTAGGGGCTCCTACCTATTGGGGGCAAGAAAAACTGATGTAATGGCATCAGATGCCACCCTTTATAGCCCTGTGACTACCTGATGTCAGCTGCAGTCTTGGGACAGCCGACACAGGAGGGAAATCCTTTACTCTGGTATTCAGGCCGGCCGAGGACTACCCAGCAGGGATAACCCACATGTGATGACTGCAACAGTGAATACACTTGAACATCTACATTTATGTTAGGTTTACACAACTGTACTATGTCTCATACACTGTGTGACTTAACCATGTCCTGCCCAGCATAATCTTTACATAACACAGCATGTATCCTTTTGTTCTTTGTTATAATACAGTGTCAGTGTGTACATTAGGCCCCAGAGATGGTGAATCGATGTTGCTGCTCTCCCTTCCACTGTATGCTGTACTGTATGCCATCTTGGAGAATTGTCATGCTGCTCCTGGTGGTTGTTTGAAGCCATCCATGTCACTGCTGGTGGTGACTGCAGTGGGTCCTGCATCTGTATGGCAGTGGAGTCTTGGACATTCTAGCAGGCCTACCTGATGATGGTGAATCAAAATTGTGCAGCATGCTGTGAATGTTTGGCAGGCTGTTGTGGGGGGACATACCCCAGTGCCCCTCCAGATGTATCCAAGCAGCAGAACCAGGAGTTCTATTGGCCAGACACATGCTCTCCCACACTTTTGGCTTAAGCGTGGGAAGTGCCCAGTTGTTTCTTTGACATGCTTTGGGGGGTTCTCTACAGATATCTTTGGCCAGGGCATCATGGGTCACCTGCATCACCTTTAATCCATTATGGATGGATAAGGAGATGGATGGTTTTGTTTTTTATCCGTTATGCATATAGTTGTGAATATGTAGATGCACCACTGTGCTAACATTCACCTATTAGTTGGCCTTATGAGATGTTTCCATGCAAGATGCTTTGACGCTCTTGACTTGTATGCCATATGTGCGCATGATGAGCACTGCCAGGATACTGGCCCCTGTGTGTTTCACATTTCCTAGCATTCAGTGGAATTGTAGCCTTTCTTGTTGATGTAGCAGTGTACACAGACACCAGGTGGGGCATTTATTGCCACATAGGTTCCAATCTATGGCTCCCAGTACTTTGAGAAGATGGGCAGTATCATTGATGCTATGCAAGTTTCTCTCTTTTGGTACATATTGGGAAAACAGATATTGTTATCCACACATGAAGGCAATATATCAAGGAAAATATTGAGTGTTTTACAGACTTATGCATGCAAAATACATAAGGTATCTTCAATTTGTGTCTGAAAGGTCCCTGTAGCTGCTGTGGCAGGTGCAACGCATACATTGTTATTCAAGGGTATAAACAATTCACATATTCCTCCATTTTCTTGCAGTCCAGTCAGTGAGCCATGTGCGTCTACCAATGCCCATATACTTTCTGTGTCAGTGTACAGCTGTTTTCGGATCTGTTACTCTATCAGCTGGTGGGAGGTAATTCTCTGATAGTACTGCTTTCTGTTGTGTGAGTGGCCCCTTTGAGCATCTGTGAGACTGCATCTTGAGCTTAGCAAATGCTGAGTGACATACGTCTCTGCAAAAAGAGTAGTTAAGGTGGAGCAAAGAGCTCACTCGCCCTAACTGCAAACTGATAGGCATGATCAGATAATGCCAATCAATCAGTAGTATGTAACAGTATGTGTTTTTTGTTGCTACTTGGCTCAGAGTTTAGGGGCACAGACTGGGGAGAACAAACCATACTCAGAGCGTCATACTGAAAGGAAGGGACTTTTTTTTCTGCTCTTCAACTTAGAATAGTGTTAGATCCAGAACGGGGGCACTAGATGTGCCAGCTACAGATCTGGATTCTGCTGCTGTCGCCATCATTCTGCTTGCAGTGCCACATTTTTGAGGTGTATTTTTGTTTTTAAAAACAGATGCAAGTGCCTGCACCATTTAGCACCTTAAGCCTCTGAATCTTGATTTCTCTTATTTCATCTGTATGTCATTATGCACTAATTAGACTGTGCTTCTTCATTTGTATGTCATTATACTGTAAGTTACTTACTTCTTGTTTTGCAAATGTTGGTCCCTTGCCTCATAGCAATACATGATTCTTTGATTTACTATCTAGGTTTGCCTTTTCATTTTTGGCACAAAAATGCTCTGTGAAATTTTCTAAATGTCTATGAATACCCCAAAATGTATTTAATACTGGTTTTAAATATTTAAACACGTTTGAGTATAGACATAGTTTTAAGATGCTCTCAGCCAGGCTGTTTTCGTCTTCATCTTCGTCTTCTTCTTCCTTAGGACGGCATTTCGTTTAAGCTGATTGCTTTATCTTTCTTGGGATAACATTGTTTAAAATGTTTATTAACCATTTAAAGTGGATGAGGTAGTAAGAAGACCATTAAAACATTGCAGATCATAAAGAATGTCTTTGAAATAGTGAAAATTCTTAATAGTCGTAAAACCCAGGCTTGAAGTGCTTTTATTGTAAAATAGTTTTTCAGCCTGAAATGTCAAAGGTGGGGGGGGGGGGGACTTAGGCTATGGAGCAAATTGCAGCTGAATGTGAGGCAGAGCAATTCACTAAACACCTTTAAAATTCACTTCACTGCTGAATGGGGCCTTTGGTTTATTCTTTGAACTTCAAGTCTGCATTTTAAATGGATTATGGCCAGTAAGCAGTTATCTATAAACTATAAAACCTTTGGAGTTTTGAGGGGTGTGGTGAAAGAGAGAAATCCTGCAGCAGTAGTAGTAACTGTTTAACTGGGTAAGCCCACTGGAAAAATGGTCTGTTTTCAGTGGTGATTTACAAGTAGTATCTGGTTAAGTGACTTGTTCAGAGTCACACTGTTAGCAAATGGAGGCTTTGATGATGCACACTTTCCAGATCTACTGTGAGATGAGAAAGAAGCTACCACTTATTTGCTGTTTTTCTTTACAAAGGAACAAGATTCTACACCGGCTTTTTATGTTTGATATTACAATAAAGAAGCAAGCAAGCCAAAGGAGTGTCAGAATAATGTTTGAAATTGATTAGACAAAGGATGAAATATCAGGAGAACATGATTTAACATTAAGTAAACTGTTTTTTTTTGTGTGTGTGGAGATTGTGGGGTGTAAGTGGAATTATTTGTTCACAGTTGGAAAAGCTCACTGCATTGTTTGATATGTGTAGAGTGGCTTGTAAAGTTGACTGTAAATGATAAAAATAAGCCATGCATTCTGTGGCAAAAATGACAAGTCAGTCGTCCATGGGGCAATAAAATGCCTTGTGCATAAAGTTTGACTGCAACTATAATGCAGTTCAATTAAGCAAGTGTGTAGAAGCTATGGCAAATTGAATCACACTGCTAAAGTGCATAACGTGAAAAAATGAACTTAATCTGAAGTATTACTTTCTGAATTGGAAATGTGAAGAAAGTTCAGAAGTGGTAACTGATATGTGATATTTAAACAGAATACTAGAGTCAAGTGTAATATCATGTCACCTTAAATGTTTAAATCATTGCAAAGACAGAAATCAGAAGTAGTGCAACTTGCTTATGTGCTCAGGTTATCATAAAAAACAGTATCTGAAAGTGTTTATGTGAGAATACAAGTCTAATAAATACAAGATTTAGTTTATGTAGCGAATTCTTCATTTTTCTGAGTTATTTGACATGTTAAAGGTGCAAAGTGGTAAAATGATTTCTTGGTGTCAATACCCAGTTAATGTGGGGATGAGAAAATGTTCAGACTGATGATTTACTTAGTGTTCAAATATTTATTTACTGGCTTAGGCTGTTTATCAGGATTTTTTCATCTGTTAACAGTCGCTTTATTGCTGCTTGTAGTGCTTGCTCCAAGGAATGTTCTAATGGCTTTGTGGGGTAGGATCAAGCAAGCGTTAAACCACATAGAGGAATGGCAGTGATTCAAAAGCATCACCCTCTGAATGGGTTACTGTAGTGAAGCCATACAAATTTACATAACCTTATACCCAAAAGACTTGAATATAGTTAGAAAATGAAAGTACTCTCTTTTTGGTAGTATTGAAGTGGTGCCTGCCTTGCCAAGAGTAAAGTGTTTGGTTTGATTCAAGTTAATGAGTTTAATAAAGCTTGATGAGGAAGTTTCATATTTGTGTACTTTAATTCACTTTTGCAAAGGTACAGATTTCCGAGACTTCCATTTTATATTCCAAACCAGTCACCAAAAAAGTAAGGGATAGTGTAGATGCCTCAAACACAGGACAGAGTAATTCTCATATAAGTTTTTTTTTTTTTTTTTTTTTTGGAAGGAATGAGCGCATATTTCAAATCTTTAAAAAATATTCCATACTGTAGGTGTGAGGTTGCCATTAAGGAATTAGAAAATTATGTAAAATGATACAGGACAAGAGCTTTGAAATGCTTAAACAGCTAGTACTTGAAGCACCCCAGTGAAGTACTTTGACGTTTCACATCCAGAATGATATTAAACCGGTGATTTTTACAGAAAAGACATCAGATGTTTATGGGTCAAGAGCCTTTACAAAATGCTAGAGGAAATGTGCAAACATTGAAAGAGAGCTGCTAGCAATAGTATATTGATGTGAAATGCTCAGTGACTATGCTTACAAGAAACCTGTCTTAGGGAACCAAACCAGAAGCTATTGCAGAACTGATTCAGCAAGTGAAACAGCAGGGAAGGTTGTTGAGGCTGCAGAAGTGTGATTTAGTTTTAAAATATGAACCAAAGAATGAAATGTGTGCAACATATACAGAGCCATGTGTGTTTATCAAAGGAACAAGGTGATTTGCTTTGGAAGAATTGGTAGTAAACTAGACAGCTCCACAGACACGTGACTGAAAAGAAGATGAACATTTTTAACAGTATACTCAGAAGTTATCAGGAGATGAAAATGCTTTAGGATGTGAGAGTGAAAGGATGCTCAGCAAAAAATGCTGACCCTTCATTTTTGTTTAAGAAATTAGCTACATGAAAAGTCATAGGTTTGTAGCACATAAAATGATAATGCCCAATCAAGAATTAAATGTTGATAAATCTATGAGTCACATTTAGGACTTGTGAAACACTGAGGAAGTGCAAATAGTGTTTTATACTGGTCTGGAATGTCATTGTAGTTTGAGATTGTTATTACACTACTTACCATAACAGTAATTCAAATGAGGATATAATTTGGTAAGATGCAATTTGTTACAGAGTTCCTGGAAGACCATTACATATCATAACAATAATTCAAATGAAAATATGATTGTTAGAGTACATGGAAGACCAGAGAGTAAAGTTGGAACAGAGTTGCTTCATCTTCTTGACTTTTTATATCTAATACGTATTCAGTATTATTCAAAGGTTCCAGAGGTTATGAAGTTAATAATGAGCATTGTAGCTGATGTTATCAGTGCACTTAAAGCTGTTTTTCGACACATGTAAAGTCTGGTAAAACTGTCTCAGATGGTGGTCCACAGTCTGTAAGTATGGAATTTAAGATATGTTTGAAATAATAGACATGGCCTAAATACTGAAATATCCACAGCCTAATGGTCAAGTCAGGACAGTTCAGACTTGGGGAAAAAAAACAACTCGTGAAGAATGTTCAGAGCATTAACACTTGCTGTAGGGTGCCACTCCTTGTAAGAATAGAGAAACTGTCCTTTGTAAATTGTGTATATGTTGCCAGCTGAGCCATTAATTTTGTCACAGGTTGAAGAGCATGCCTATGCCTCCGCTTCTTTTTTCAACATGGAAATGTGATTTCAGTACAAGCAGTGTAAATATGTCTTATACGTGGAACTGTACACAACAGATCTTTTGATGAAGCCAATACTACCTGAAAGTACAGACACACACACATGCATAATATTTAAGCAATGCCAGATTTGAACCATCTGCCTATCTAGTTACACAATGTAAAGTACACATTATCAGCTGGAAGCACCATAGGAGAAGTCTGACTCCAGCAGTGAGATAGCACACTTTTGAAAGAACAACCTCTTCAGTGTTTTACAGAGAAGACATTTGTGATAAAGGTGAAAGAAATTGATGGGGGACCCTCTCCCAGTATAAGTGTTTCTTCAGAGTGGAAGTGTACATATATATGAGTGAATCCAGTCTCACCTAGCACTACAGACACAGACGCACGCATTAATGATGGTCAGTGCTATAGTCGAACACTTACCGATCTAATTATAGAATCTAGAGTGTATTGTATCAACTACAAGTGTTGCACAGAATGTCTGACTTTAAATGTGTAATAATCCAAATTTGTAAGGATTACCATATCAGTGTGTTGCAGAGAAGTAGTGTGCATCACAGGTTTTGATGAAAACACATGTCTTGGCAAGAAGAAGTAACAGCAATGTGCTGATCACAAGTAATTACATCTACTCAACGAAATGATCTGTCCTATCATTCCTGTACATATAACCAATTCACAATATGGCATATTAGTGACAATCATATTTATAAAACAGCAGATTGACAACCAAGCATTCCTGAATGTTCAGGTCAGGATGACTGCATGCAAATAGTACTTGCTTTTTGTGAGATTTTCAATATTTCATCATGCATGGATTATGTGTAGTATAAATACAAACAGGTCAAGATATGACAGAGCACTGCTTATTTCCACTAAGGAAGCATATGCGAAATGTCCCGCACTGTTGTACATCATCATTTACAAGTCTAAATGCATTGAAATGCAAGCATAACTTTACATAGTAAAATGTTTGGCCAGCATCACAGTGACCTCTACATATCATGACTACAGCAGAACATTGCAACATACAGAAGTAGTACATGGGTGCTCCTTCTGTATCACTAGTAGTGGAATATTCCTGAATATCAGAGAGAAGTTATTGCACAGCTAGCATTTTTATTCTGTAGATGAGATCTTTATTTGGTGGTTGGGGGAGAGCTAAGGATCCAGAACCCAAAGATGATCAAATCTCTTAAAAGTGGCTTGCAAGATGCATTGTTGTTTTGCTATGATCCATTGCTTAAGTTCATGCATGGAGCTATTTGAACACATTCCGTATGAGGTTATGGTGCATCTTTGGCCTTTTTTGCTTGTTTGCTTGTTTTGAGGTTTGTCAACAGCTGGTATTTGTAAAGCAACTATATGGCCTTCAGGGTATACCTTCATTAAATGTTGCAAGTTAGATTGCATGATGGAGGCTGAAGGAAAGAGTTTTGCCATTTGTTATAGCCATCAACCAAGGGATGCTGGGTGTGGCCTCCACTCAGCTTTCAGGTTCATAACTTAGTATTCTGTGTATAAATAATGAATCACTGTGAGGATGTGGAAAGAGGATGGCGTATGATAATGGAATTCTGTGAGGTACTCACCGTAAAAGTAGATGCTCTCCACAGAATCCCATCACCATCACCATCACTCTTTAGTGTCCGTGAGCTTTTTGTATTTTCCATGTTCTTCATTTATTTTTATGAATGTAGCATGTGTGTGGGAGGTTTGTAGATCTACATTAGCAAACTTAATAAGCCGGTTGCATGGCTCAGTACAGTTGCAGTACGGTTCTTGGCTCAGTACAGTTGCAGTACGGTTCTTGGCTCAGTACAGTTGCAGTACGGTTCTTGGCTCAGTACAGTTGCAGTATGGTTCTTGGCTCAGTACAGTTGCAGTATGGTTCTTGCCTCAGTACAGTTGCATTACGGTTCTTGGCTCAGTACAGTTGCATTACGGTTCTTGACTCAGTACTGTTACAGTATGGTTCTTGGCTCAGTATGGTTGCAGTATGGTTCTTGCCTCAGTATGGTTCTTGAAACAGGCACCTGTGTTTTGCATCTGGCTAAATTCAGTGCAGACGATGATGTTTGTAACGTATTATTGACTCTTGGCCAAGGTGGGAGGTCCATATCTAAATTCTGTCATGCCTTAAACCTTAAAACAGTAATTCTTTTTCTGTTGTAGCTGTGTGAGCTGGTTGCTCTCTTTCTGGGCGGCCTGATCTGATTGACAGGGAGTAACAGGACAGTTAGTCAACTTCAACTTTAGCATTGCTATAGAGCAGAAGCCCCAAGCATGTTTACAAATGTAAGCAAATTAAATGTAAATATAAATAATGACATAAACACAGAATGTATGAATTGCATAAATGGAAAGTTATATAACATGCAAGCACTCTGAGTTAAAAAAAAATTCTCTTCACCAAAGTCCAAGATAAAGGGTGAAATATTCCAATTAAAAGTTAACAAGCCCAAGGATTGCTGGTAAGCACAGCTCTAACTATTGTTCTTCCCTTTTGTAAAATGTTGAGTCCTAGTCATCTGAACAAACCCCACCAAAACCTTTGCAAAGCCAAAGACCCTGAAAGGCAAAAAAAAAACAAGCTGCACAGTCGGATGGTGAAACATTTTACTACAGTTTTTTTTCCACAAGTTAACACTGATGCAGCAGTATAACCACTACAACTAGTAAGTAAAAAAAAATAAATAAATACATGCACACACATATGTGTGTGTGTGTGTGTATATATATATATATATATATATATATATATATATATATATATATATATATATATAGTCCCTGTAGTAGCAACCCTAATGTCATGTGATGCAACCAGCTTGTTCTTCATATTGAGCACTGCTGCAGTGGTCTAAGTTATATGGGTTATGTCCTGCATAATGTACAACATCTGGGCAGCTTCCAAAGCTTCAGGACACCTTTGACACCCCTAAACCATTAGATAGTTCAAGCTGAGCTGAGTAAAAGACTGGTTTGGATGCTCTTTAGAGCTTTCCTGCCATTGAAGAGGGCACTCTTCTGCAGACTTATGAGTATCAATGGTTGGCAAATACTGTTCCATTGCTGTGCAGATAAATTCCCTTCTGGGAAAAAAAAAACTTGCACATTACTTTTTTTGTTGTTTATAATAGTTTTCTGTGAAAAACAACTGTTTTAAAGCTATATAAAAGTGTGTTTACTGACTGCTACATTACTTTTATGTACTTTTAAATGGCAGCACGCATTTTTTACTTTTGTGGTTAAAAGTTGTTGAAAACTATTTGTTCTGTAAAGAAACTGCGTTTATTTTATTTTATGGGGCTGGGTAACAGGTTTCAAGTGCTTTTAACTGTATTTCTTGTGGGAGAAGTGATTTTTTTGCAACTTTTCTCTTGTAATGACTATTGCTGCTAAACCTCCTCAGGAAACCAGCACCCTTTTTGGCTTCACCATGGAGCAAACCACTGGTCCCTTAGTTGGACTTTCTTCAGCCACACACACACATTAAGAAAATTAAAAAAAGTTAACTAAGCAGCCTTTGCCGCTACAGTAGGCTAGTAATTTGCTTCAGCTACAGGTGGATGACTCTGCTGTGGCCAGAGCTGGTTCCTCAGGCCACTCATCTTTTTCCTCTGATCCTTCTTTTGTTATCCATACAAATGGACTGGATAACAAAAGAAGGATCAGAGGAAAAAGATGAGTGGCCTGAGGAACCAGCTCTGGCCACAGCAATGTCATCCATCTGTAGCTGAAGCAAATTACTAGCCTACTGTAGCGGCAAAGGCTGCTTAGTTAACTTTTTTTAAATTTTCTTAATGTGTGTGTTGCTGAAGAAGGTCCAACTAAGGGACCAGTGGTTTGTTCCATGGTGAAGCCAAAAAGGGTGCTGGTTTCCTGAGGAGGTTTAGCAGCAATAGTTATTACAGAAGAAAAGTTGCAAAAAAAAAAGTCACTTCTCCCACAAGAAATACAGTTAAAAGCACTTGAAACCTGTTACCCAGCCCCATAAAATAAAATAAACACAGTTTCTTTACAGAACAAATAGTTTTTAACAACTTTTAACCACAAAAGTAAAAAAAAAAAAAGAAAAAAAAATGCGTGCTGCCATTTAAAAGTACATAAAAGTAATGTAGCAGTCAGTAAACACACTTTTATATAGCTTTAAATAACAATGGACTTCCGCGGTGGTGGTGCTGCGGTAGCGTTGTCACCTCACAGTAAGACGCTGTCCAGTTCGATTCTCAGCTAGAGTGTCTTCTGCGTGGAGACATGCGTGAATGGGCATACTTTCGTTGAAGGTTGTGCGTCAGGGCTGGTAACTCGGCACGTAAAAATCAACTACCAATCATTAGTGGACCGGAGTTCCACTGTGGCGTCCCCTAACCGGGAAAAGCTGAAAGACACAACAACAACAAAAAAAACAATGGACTATGAGTTGGCCATGTCCTGCTCTATTGGCCATGAGGGAATGGAAGGGAATGTGTCCTTGTTTATCCAGAATGTTGTGTCAGTCCATGAGGAAGTTGTTGCTGGCAGTACTGGGTATGTTTGCCCCAACTTTCCCATAAAAAAAGAGTCAGAAAACTTAACATTTAACGTCTGCATCAGTTTCTTTGGACAGGAGTAATTTATTGGCCTTATCCCATGGTCTTGTGCAAGCTGTTGACCCTTCTTGTAAAATGGTTTCTGGTAATACAAAAAGTGGTTTATCATTCCCTGAATAGTTTCAAGATGTTGAATCTGTAGGGGAATGTGAAGGGATGGATACAGGCTTTTCTCCTCCGATTTCTGATTCAGTCTCGGGAGAACATGTTATCTGAATCTCCTTGACAAAACAATCTCTTTGTCTGAAACTGTTTCTGGAATGTGCTAGCATTTTCAGTGGGAGAATACTGATGTTTCTCATTCCATCAGGAAATACTGTGGATTGCTATAACTGGAATTGTCAGAATGGTCACTCCTCTCCCAGTGCTCTTAGTATTGGCGGATGTGCATGTCACAGCCTCTGGTTTCGTTTGCAGACAACTTGCTGCCCTAAGAAAGCAGATAGAATATACAAAGTTCCTGAATCTTTCAGGTTTTTATACATTCATCCTAAACCTGACTCAGCATCTGTAGCTGTAGTTAATCCAGATGCTACCAAGCATTTTCTTAATTCTAATACTTCTCCTTCTGACAAGGCTGGTAAAGCTGTTGCAATTTTGTTTTTTAGCATTTTGCATTGTCACGCTCACATTTTAAAGTTTATACCAACTAATTGTGACAGTATGAGGAAAGTTATGACTGTATTTTCCTCTTGTGAGGGAAAAACATGCTTTTTCTGGTTTAGTTTCTTATGTTTCTTAGGTCACTGCTCATTGAAGTGTGTTTATGAATCTGTAGGTACTGCTTCCAAGGTTGTTGCCACTGGTACTGTTTTGAGAAGGTTTGCCTGGCTACATTCTCATAAAATGTCAAAAATGAAGTTTTGAATTTTCCTTTGGATAGAGATTAATTTTTGGATCCTCTTCTGCAGAGGCTATCAAAAATGTGATGAGGGAAGTAAGCTGATTCAGGGAATCTCAGATTTTCAGCCCTCCTTCTCTAAATTTTCCAAGGGATTTTCTGCTCCTTTGTCCAGTTTTGGCAAGAAACAAGATAAACCGTCTCAGCAGACTGCTGGTGACAGATGTTTAAAAAGTAGTAGCAGGGAGGTTCCAAAAGGACAGTTGGAACCCCCAGAACAAAGGACAGTCAAGTAAGACAGTATGACTATTTAAGGAACCCTGTACCCTCCCTCTCACCCTGGAGTCCCTTTTTCCTTGTCTAGGTTGAGTTGAACAGAGCTACATCACAAGCCGATCTGCATAAAATAACAACCTTTCTGGAAGTGACAGACCATCCCCAAAGTATACCAAGCTTACTGAAACAGATGTTCCTCATCCTGTTTGGAACAGCGTGTTACAAAATGTTATCCCATTCAGTTCCATCCTACAGCAATCCGCAAAGCAAATACAACTCTGGGTACAAATAACAAAAATACAGAGTTAAACCAAAAAATAAAATAAAATGGGCAGTCAGATAAATCCATCTTTGGATATGCACAATCAGCAAAGGAAATCTCTTTTCATAACACTGCAAATTCCAAAGTCCATAAATGAATCGCTGTTATGACTTGGATTCCGCCGTTTATTGTTGTTGTACTGTGCATCTGTCATTGTACTTAAACTTGGTTGAAGGGGTTGATTTTTGTAGCCTGCCATATATTCCAGTTCATGCCCTCTATGTGGAATGTATGTTGTTGCAAAAAAAAAAAAAATCTAATGTCATGGCATCTGACTAGTATTTCTTTCAAGGTGGATAGAAAATGCAGTGGTTTGTTTTCAGTTTGTTTATTTTCATATCTGATGAGGGTAACTACAGTTTCGATACCAATGAACTAGGACAACACAAGTGGTGAACAGAAGCAAACAGCAGGGAAAATGGGTACAATTTGCACTGCATGGTAGCTTGCCATATATTTCCACACAATCTCATCATACATGACCACAAACATGCTTGCCACGCACATGTAGTTATGGTGTCATCAGTTAATATGCTTTTAGGAGAATTCCTCTGATGACAGCAAGAGAAACTACATTTCTGGTATTCACAGAGGTGGACTGTATATCCCGTGCAGATATGCCAGTATCTGTAATCTAGAGTTGAATACAATGGGCTACATGGATAAGCTTGCATAGAGGGAGAATGCATGCATATTACTTTTTCATGCTATTTGAATACCGTGCATAATGTTAGAAATCTAACTTCTCAGAATTTTTCAGAATCTACCTGCTGTAGGAACATATGGAAAATAGCGATAAAATGGAAATAAAATGTTGTCATTTCCGTGGGTTGTTTACCTCAAAAGCAAAGACTGAACTACCTGCTGAGCTTCTAAATCATTTTAATAGGTTGTGTCCTCCATCTCAGTACAATGTAGATCAGAAGCTTTACTTGCATGTTCTTTTGTATGCACCTCATTGTAGATCTCCTGTCTTTGCAGAGTAACATGCTACATTCCTCAACTGAACACATGGTATGACACGAGGACTCACCAGGAAATTACCAACAATCTGCTCTTCTCTGAAATTCAAGGCACTTTAGGGACATTTGGCTTAAATGGCTTGGATAAGCTTTTGTGTTTTATGATCGTGAAAGAACTTCAGGTAATTTCAAAAGTTTCTTACCTTTTCTGACCAAGGCAGTTAAGGTTCTGATTATTCAGAGTTTGTTTGCGACTTCAATTTCTGCTGCAAAGTGGATGTATGTGTAGTTTGAGGCACCTGGCAGTGAATATCCATGTATATAAATGTCACATCCAAAACAGATGAAATAAAACCATGCATTTTTCTGTTTGCATTGTGAATGGCAAGTCACAGTGTTAGATAAGCCTTGGTTAAAAAATTACTCAACCAATGAAAGTTTAGGAAGACCACACAGGAGGAAGTCAGCCTACTGGAAAAACAACATCAACGGCCAAAGTAAATGTTTCATTTAGCGCTTTTGTCCCGGTAATTTGGACTTCATCAAAATTCTGCTAAATAAAACGTTTACTTTGGCCGTTGGTATTTTTCTAGTAGGCTGACTTCCTGCTGTGTGGTTTTACTAAGTTTTTATTGTTTTTGTATTTTTAAAAGTTTAGGAAGAGGAACAGGGGAGTGCAAAACATGTCACTCATAGCTTTGATTGAAAGGGGTTAGATCAGTACAACATAAATAGTGGCACAAATAAGGCTAAGGTAGTTAAGGTTCAAGAGAATAGAAGGGGGTGTTCTGACCCATTCAAGGGTTGTAGTAATAAAGGGAGACACATGGACTAAATGCTGGAGTAAGGGGGAGATAAGAAAAGTCTGTTTCAATAATGACACGCCAAAAACTAGATTTTATTTGGTTTCTTAACAGCTGCATATGTAAACACTTAGGAAAATTGGTTGTAATCCTCTAGATGAGTTGAGCCTGTTGTTTTAAGTTGTGTTAAAATATAAACACAATGCAGAATGAAGGCCAACCGTTGGGGGAAAAAGTGGTTTGCTTATGTTGGAAGAAAGTTACTGTTCTTTTAAAAGTAAAGTTTTAACAGTATGTAATGCATTCATAGTGAAGGTATTGAATTTCACAGATAAGAGTAAAATCAAACAAGTGTAAGGTATTTTCTGTGCACATATAATATTTTTGAAGTCTTCAGACTTCAAATAACAATACATTAAGTAAATATACAGCCTTCTAACCCTTAATCAGGAGTTTGAATTATTGACCACATAATTAACGAGAGTATCATGTTTAATTTATTTCTGGGGAACTTTGCTGCTATTGAATTACAAATATTTATTCTTCTTTCTTGTTACATTGCATATTCCATGCTTGGACACAGTTTGTCTAACATATCAACAGGGTTGTTGCTCAGAGTATTTGTATTGACCACAGTGTCTTGAATGTTAATGTTTTGCATAACCTAATAAACATGGTTAACGGTCCTGAGGTACATTAAGTGCCAAACATTAAAAATAATTTGTCTCCGGGAAGCTAATCTTTTGACTCAGTAACATAACAATACATTGGCGTTTTTATGAGTGGTTACTTCCTTTGTCTGTAATCTGGATTTGATTAATATCTTTTATGATATAGATCCAGATAAAATGGTGGAACATTGAAGCAGCCAATTACCAATTCTTTCTTCTGAGGGAGGTGTTTTGTACTGCCTAGCAATGAGCACTCCCTGACCCCAATAGAGGCTGAAGAGGTGCAGGAAGAAAACAGTAGAGGTAGGGTCTTTAATAGGATATGTGCAGAAGTTTGTGCTTCATTGAAACACACATGCTGTTCCTGCATTGATCCAGTGCATGTCGTGCAGTGAAAGGGGCACCTAGAGGTGTAACTGTCCAGAAATTGAGCATATCACATTGCAGTCCTGAACTGTTATCGGTTCCACCCGATGATAGAACATTTGACCCACTGACATACAACATTGCAGATGTACAGGTGTGGTATAATTAAAAAGCTTCCCTATGTTTCCCTTTGTTTCAAGAAACTGAAGTTTAAACCAGAATAATAAATAGTTGAAATTGCAGATGTTATGTAGTCCAATCTCGCCTACATTTTTACTCACGGGTTCGGAGCCGAATATCGGCTCCGACTCGGCCAACTTTTATTTTCTAGCACGAAGTCTCTTATTGGCTGGGCTAAACAGGTATCCCATGTTGCACTGCTCCATAGTCCCAGATCTCGTTTGCCGCTCGTGTAGCTAGGAAGTGGTCTCGCTTGGCTGTGGCTAAGTACCTCTAAATTTCTATTTTCTCTTCAGAAAATTGTTGCTATTCAAGCAAAAGCTATTTTTATAGCTACTTCTTCTTGTTTATTGTTTAAATATTGTTGAAGTATTGTCTGTGTGTGAGTTGGTATCCCTAACTGTTCTGGTGGGCTAGGTCTATTTAAATTAGAGGACCTGGTCCTCCTTTTTGTGTAGTGTTTTTACTTTGCTCTTATTGGCGTCCTGGTTTTTAGTGTGTAGTTTATGTTCTTCGTTCCCCATTGCTGCAGTCCTTACTATTGGGTAGTCCGCTGTCCCAGTCGGCCCGAATACCAGAGTATATGGCTGACGTCGGTCAGGGCGCATTAGACTGACGTCAGTACGTCAGGGTACTAATGCGCATGACCGACGTCATCTCCTCAGTCTTTTTTGCCGCATGGTCCGATGCAGAAGCAGTTTTGCGAGTGCAGGTTGGCGTTCTGAAATATTTCCGAATCCGGAGTTTCAGACCGAATCAGAGTTGGCTAAGTACCCCGTTGGGGAACATTTTGGTTTTTTCTTGCCTCAGTATTTAACCGGATGTCAGAAAAAGTGAATAACTGTATTTCTTGTGGGAAACAGATACCTCATAGGGATTACCATACCTTGTGTATACCTTGTTTAGGGCCTGAGCACGACGTTGTTGGGTGCCGCTCTTGTGCTAGGTTTAACAAACGCACTATTAAGAGGAGGTTAGACTGTGCCAGGTTAGTGTTTGGAAAGCGTTGCAATTATAAAATGCCGTCGGATACTCCGACGCCCGCTTCGTCCAAGAAGCGTAAGGACAAAACAGTGAAGCCTAGGGTTGATGAACCGGCAGTCCCGGACGTCGGTTCTTTAGAAGGCTCAGTGGAGCCAGAGGTTTTGCCAGGAGTTTCTATGGAGTCTCAGGCAGAAACTTTACTGTTACAGGATGTGCCTTCTCAGGAGGTAGGCCAGGCTGAGGGGGCTTCTCAGGTAACTGTTCTTCCATCTCTTCCCAAGGTAGTTAGGGCCTCTCCTTCTGTTGCCAAAACTTCTTTGAGAGGTCGGCCAAGTTCAGTTTCAGTGGGGGCTTCTCCTAGCATTTCGGGTTCTGTACCTAAGAAACATATGCTTAAAATGGCAGAAGATTTGATTACTATGATTAGAGGTTCTATGCCCCCTCCTGATAAGAGGCCTAGGGTGGAACCGGAGTTTGATAGTTTTGAACAGTGTTCAGAGGCTTCTGAGTCTTCTGCGGAAGATTTGCAGGAGTATCCTGCTTATTCTGATTCTGATGTGGATGATTCCACTCCTACAGCTTCTCCTCCTGAGGATTTCTCATTTTCAGAGACTCTGCATTCCATGAGGGAGCACTTTAAATGGGAAGGCCAGGATTACTCTGATTCCAGGAAAAGGCTTAGGGAATTCTTGTTTTTGCCCCAGCATAGGCCCTTAGCTATACCTCCTGTGTTGAATGTGGTGGAGGATGTTTTTGCAGAGGCTTCCCTGAACCCTGATTCTTTGCCTCCTGCTCCTGTTAAACCTGATAGGTACTATAGGGTGCCCGAAGCTCATAAGTATTTGTTTAAGAGTCCTAGGGCGGACCCAGAAACTGTTTCTCAGGGGCCTAAAGGTGTTAAGGCCTCTGTGGTTAAAAATCCTGTTCCCACTGATAAAGAGGCCAGGGCTTTGGATAGGTGGGGAAAGAAAGTGTATACTTCTTCCACTCTAGCCATGAGAGCGTTGAATTGTCAGTTTCACATGCTAAAATATCAAAATTATCTCCTTTCACAATTGAAATCTAAGGTGGATGCTTTGGCGGAAGGGATTGAGTGTAAAGAGTTGCTGGATTTGGTTCATGTGTCTGAACAAGTGGGTAAGCATTCTTTGCAATGTGGTTTTGATGCTGTACAGGCCTCCTCGAGGGTGGCTGCCACTAGTTCTGTTCTTCGCAGGCATGCCTGGTTGAGGGATCAGAATTTAGCTGAACATGTTAAAACAAGGATTTTGGATGCTCCTTTACAGTCTGATGTGTTGTTTGGTTCGCCTGTGGAAGCAGTTTTAAAGAAAATGGAGGACAAAGCTAAGTCTATGCAAACTGTTAAAGATTTTTGCAGGTGCAGCCACCGAGTTTAGTAGAAATTGGCCTGCTAAGGGGTGGACTTTTCCTGCTTATGATTCCCAGTCTAGGGGTAGGTCTAGACGTGGTAGGGGCAGAGCTCAAGGTTCTTTTAGGCCTAGGACAGGAGTTCACCTGCTCAGACTTCTGGTGAGGGCAGGGGTCAGTCCTTTCGTAAACAGACCCAATGACCTGCCTTTTCAGCTGCCAGTAGGTTCTCGTCTGGCAGCTCCTTTGGGAGGAAGACTGTCTCTTTTCAAAGAAAATTGGGATCTAATTACTCAAGACAGATGGGTGTTGGATATCATTCACCACGGTTACAGGTTTTATTTCCATACAATGCCCCCTTTCAAAGGCATGCCAGACGTTCCTCCTCCACAAAGAAAAGAGGCTCACAAGCAGATTTCTCAGTTACTCCAGATGGGGGCCATTCAGCCAGTCCCTGTATCAGACAGGGGCCTAGGATTTTATTCTCGCCTGTTCCTAGTACCAAAGAAAGGGAACACGTGGAGACCAATTTTGGATTTATCTCTTCTCAACACTTATCTGGACATTCCCAAGTTCAAGATGTTGACGTTACAACAGCTTTTACCTCTGCTGGGCAAGGATCACTGGATGGTAACTTTAGATCTCAAGGAAGCTTACCTTCATGTGCCTATAAGGCTAAGTTGCAGGAAGTATCTGCGGTTTCGAGCTGGAAATTCTCATTATCAGTTCTCTGCATTGCCCTTTGGCTTATCTACTGCGCCCAGAGTATTCACAAAGGTTCTGGCTCCAGTGATAGCTTACTTCAGGCTACAAGGAATTCAAATCTATCCTTACTTGGACGACTGCCTGATTCTGGCTCAAGAAAAGGAAGACCTCTTACAGCATCTGGAATATGTTATCGCAGTGCTAAGATGCCTAGGGTATTCTGTGAACGAAATAAAGTCCAGTCTAGTACCCTCTCAAGACATGTGCTTTCTGGGTGTGAGACTGAATACAGCAGCCCAGATGGCCTTTTTAACCCCGGACAAACAAAAGAGTCTATCACTTTACTTCCGTCAACTATCTCATCAGTCCGTGCTGACTGCAAGGACAGTCCTTCAAGCATTAGGGTTCATGGCATCTTGTATTCTGGTGCTTCCCAATGCCAAACTGCATATGAGGAAGCTACAATGGTATCTCAAAAATGTATGGACACAGCACTGCCAGGATTTGGACACTGTCATTCAAATAATACCTTGCCTTCAAAAAGAATTTTTGTGGTGGGCTCAGGAATGTCACCTAAACAAGGGACTCTCTGTGACCCGGCCAGAGGCGAGTCAGATTTTAACGACAGATGCCTCGGACATTGCTTGGGGAGCTCATCTAAATGGAAAGTGGATACAAGACAAGTGGCCTGCCAGACTACAGCATCTACATATCAACATGAAGGAGATGTTAGCAGTCCAGTTTGCATTAATGGCTTTCAAGGAGTTACTTCTTCCAGGGCAGGTGTTGATTCTAACAGACAACACAACTGTCATGTGGTACATCAACAAGCAAGGGGAACACATTCTTATCCTCTATGCAGGCAAGCAATGATTTTATGGGAGTTTCGCTAAGCTTGCAACTGACTCTTCAGGCAAGGTTTCTGCCGGAGCACAGAACTCCTTAGCAGATGTGTTAAGCAGACAAATCATGGATCCCCACGAGTGGAAACTGGATCTTCATGTATTTCAGAAATTGACAGTGTCATGGGGAACTCCAGACATAGATCTGTTCGCTTCTCCACTAAACCACCAGCTGCCAAAGTATTGCACAAAGGGGTTTCATCACACAGCTTGGAAAGTGGATGCTCTGTCTTTCAGTTGGAAAAACCTTCATGTGTATGCCTTTCCACCTCTGCCTCTTCTTCCAAAGGTACTATTAAAGGTCAGACAAGACAGGCCAAGGATGATTTTGATAGCTCCAGATTGGCCTCGGCAACACTGGTACCCACTACTACGGAGTCTAGTAAAGAAGCCTCCATGGCCTTTACCTCTGATTCCTCATCTGTTATCTCAGAAGGATGGTCATCTGCTCAATGTCAAGCTTCACTCTCTTCATCTCACAGCCTGGCATATTCTGTGTTGAAACACAGCAGGTCTCAACTTCCTCAACAGGTTTTAAATGTGATTATGGAAGCTAGAAGACCTAGTACAAGGAAAGTGTACGCAGAAAAATGGAAGAGATTTTTATTTTGGAGTACAGCAAAGAATTTGGAGGTTTCTGAGCCTAATTTGAGTGTGGCTCTTCAATATCTTACTGAGTTATTGGACAAAGGTTTGTCCTTCTCTTCCATTAAGATTCATGCTGCAGCAATTTCAGCTCACTATGATTGTGACCCACCATTGTTTTCGCATCCTTTGTTCAAGCAGTTTCTTAGAGGGGCAAAGAATATAAGACCCACACGTAGAGCTTCTACACCTGCTTGGGACCTCAATTTTGTGTTGGAAAAACTTACTCTACAACCTTTTGAGCCTCGGCTACTGCTGAATTGAAATACTTGTCATGGAAGACTGCTTTTCTGTTGGCTATTACTTCTGCAAGAAGGGTGTCTGAGTTGCAGGCCCTTATGGCAGTAGAGCCCTTTTTGATTTTCCATAAGGATAGGGTATCTTTACGTACTAATCCTTCCTTTATGCCTAAGGTGGTTTCTAGTGTGGCTTTAAACCAAACTATTCATTTGCCTACTTTTTATGCAGACCCCCAAAATAAAGGGGAAAAGATTTTGCACACTTTAGATGTACACAGGCAATTGCGTTATTATTTAAGCAGGACTAAGGATTTTAGGCACTCTCAGCAGTTGTTTGTTTCTTTTGCTTTGAGTTCGCAGGGCAAGCCTGTTTCAAAACAAACTATTTCTAGGTGGATTGGCTTTTGCATTGCATTTTGTTATTCCCATCATGGCAAGGAGATTCCAGCTGGGATTAGGCCTCACTCCACTAGAGCTACTGCCACTTCAACAGCATTTCTAAGGGGGGTGGCAACTAAGGATATTTTGGAAGCAGCTACTTGGAGTTCAGTGCATACTTTCTCTAAGCATTATCACCTTCCTATCTACTCTAAGTCTAGGGCTGGTTTTGCCACAGCTGTTTTGCAAGGCATGTTGTCAGCTCCTGCTTCTTTATGATTTGCCAGCCTCCCTTACCTCTGCTTTGGGATTCTACCCAATAGTAAGGACTGCAGCAATGGGGAACGAAGAACATAGTACAGTTTTGTACCTACCATAAATGTAGATGTTCGAGGATCCCCATTGCTGCAGTCCAATTTACCCTCCCTCCTTCCCCTCTGGTTTTAGGGGTGGTTGTGTAGGTGAGGTTACATGCTGATATTTTTGTATATATTCTTGTATATATTGTATGTATTTTTGGTGCAGGTATTTTGGGCCTTGTCTTTTTAGGGTCTTCTGACATCTGGGGCAAGAAAAGACTGAGGAGATGACGTCGGTCATGCGCATTAGTACCCTGACGTACTGACGTCAGTCTAATGCGCCCTGACCGACGTCAGCCATATACTCTGGTATTCGGGCCGACTGGGACAGCGGACTACCCAATAGTAAGGACTGCAGCAATGGGGATCCTCGAACATCTACATTTATGGTAGGTACAAAACTGTACTTTTCCCTGGTTGAGTTTGTGTGTTGTAAGGTTTTCAAAGAACTGTTTTACTTAGAGGTTCTTTGGGGTTTCTGTGTAGTGATATTTTTCCACCTTTGCTGTTTTTCCGGCTAGGTCATCTCTTTGGTCTTGGTGTTTAGTATTCTAGTTGAGATGTCTAAGGATCAAAAGGAACATAAACCTTCGGGTTTTAAGAAATGTTCCAAATATAAGTATAAGATGTCCATTACGGATGGACATTCTGTATGTGTGTATTGCCTAGGAGCAATTCATTTGCAAGAATCCTGCAGCTTCTGCCACGTCTTCAGTCCAAGGGTGCTACAGGAAAGAAAAAATAAACTTACATTGAAAGGACTCCTAAAACATTCGTTTGAGGTGTCTTTAGACTCTACTTCTAGTTCTCAGTCCAAGTCTAAAGCTTCGAAGGCGAAGAAAAGATCTCCGGCTCCATCTGTCTCCTCGGAACCACCGGAGAAAACTTCTAAACTGGACTCTACCTCCTCGGCTCCTCTGTCCTCGGGGCCACAGGAGGTATCTGTTGTGCTGGAATCGACCTCGGCTCCAATTTTATTGGAACCCATTCAGAGCCAGTCTCCCAGTGTCAGGCATGGTTCTCCTAATAGGAGATACCATTCCCCCTCTCTGTCCTCCAAATCCTCCAGGCCTTCTGATTTGGATGTCGATAGGGTGGTTCAGAGGCTCCTGCAGTCACCGGTGTTGGCAAAATTATTTTCGGCTCCAACCCAGTTGGCTCCGGAGCCCGTCCCGATGCTTGTGTCGATGGTTCCTCCTCCAAGCACTTCCTTGTCTTCGGAGCCGGAGTGCTCCGAGTGATGTTCTTGTGCCGGCTCCGATACCCCCTCAAGGGTTTATCGGTGCCGACGTCGGCTCCAAACATGTTGGCACTGTCCACAGGTTTTGGTACTTGGCTTTCCTCTGTCCGGCCTGAGGGGGATACTTTGGGACATCTGTCAGTTCCGAGCCTCCCCCCTCAGCGCATCGGCTCTGGGAACCCCAACCCCAGTCATGGCCTCGGAGGCCGCTCGGTCCTCAGATTCGGGGGGGGGGACCCACCTTCGAGGCCATGAGGAGCGCACTGGCCAGATCTTCAGTTACATCACCCGGATCGGTCATTCCATCCCCTTCCACCCCGGCTAGAGCTTCTGATGTCCCCCTATCCGTAGATGGTGGAGCCCAAAGGTCTGGGGATACCCCATGAGCGGTCCCCAACTTTCTGAGGGTCCCTCAGAGTCCGTGCCTGAGGAGCCCCCCTGAAAGAAGTTGTGCAAGAGGAAGCACATAGACTCCCAGGACGAGTCTCTCACTTCTGATACAGACCTCGAGGAGTCAGAGGGGTCCCCCAAGTCATCCTCCGATGATGTCTCTTTGTCCGACTTCCTGGAGATATTGAGACAGAGAGGCGACTGGCCGTCCAAAACCCCCTCTGAGGAGGAGTCGGTATTCCTCAAGGCCTTTGGTGCTCAACCCTCCGCCTCCTGGCTGTCTCCACCCTTCGACAAGCTCCTGGATTTAATTTGTTGAAGGGTGTGGGAGAATTCTAATTCGGTGGAACCTGTGCCCAGAAGGCCCAGTAAGTTTCTTTCTGCCCCCCCCCGGGGAAAGAGTTCTGTCCAAAGGGGTTTCTGTAGAAACCTGTAGAGTCTTCTTCCTCCGTCCATCCTCCTAACAAGGAGTCCAGGAGCATGGACCAGTATGGGAAGCGTACCCTCTCGTCAGCGACCTTCACCCTGTGGTCGCTGAACTGTCTTTGTCATTTTACTCGGCTCCAGAGAGATCTCCTCAAGGAGTTAGGAGATACTCTAGCGGGTAATGTACCCGAGGCGTTCGCGCACATGGTTAACGCCCAGGTGTCTACCCTCAATTCGATTGTCAACTTGTCCATGAGGCTCATTTTGTATGCAGCCGAGGGGGCAAGTAGGGCAGCCAGTTCAGAAGTAGCCCTCAGGAGGCAAGCCTGGATGCGCCTGTGTCATTTCGCGGAGGCCTTCAAGTCTTCCTTCACTGACGCCCCCTTTGATGGGTCCTCAGTTTTTGGGACCAAAGTGAAAGACACCCTCACCAGATGCGAGCAAGAGGGAAAGACCCTGTCTGCCGTAGGGGTCCATTTTTCCCTTCCCTCTAGGCCTTACCCCAAGGCTCAAGAGAGGAGGGAAGATGTGGTTCAAGAAATCACAGAAGTTTTTCCCTGCCGCACAAGGTGAGTCCCCCTACAGAGGCAGAGGAGGGGGAGGTTATTATGGAAGACACCGACCTAGAGGCAGAGGAGGCCCCCGCAACCCGGGAGACCATGATTCCTTTCGCAGTTCCTCTTACCATCGTTCCTGATGTGTTGCCCGACTGTGCTATTCTGGAGCCAGTCGGGGGCCGCATTTCGTTGTACCCGGAAGCCTGGGAAAGCATCACCCAGGATCGATTGGTGCTACGAATAGTTTCCGGAGGTTATACCATTCCCTTTTTGTCAGATCCCCCTCCAGTCAGGAGAATCCCGGACGTTCCACCAAGTCAAAGGGATCACGCAGCATTAGAAGTGTCAAAGCTGCTAAAGAAAGGAGTCATCCAACCTGTCCCCTCAGATCAAATCGGATTAGGGACTTACTCAAGACTCTTTATGGTGCCGAAAAGAACAGGGGACCTGAGACCCATTCTAGATCTCAGCCAATTAAACCACTACGTTCTGAAGTCCAAGTTCCGAATGGTCACCCTTCAGTCCATTTTCCAATTGCTGGGAAAAGAAGTGTGGATGTGCTCCATCGACCTCAAGGATGCGTACTACCATATCAAAATTGACAGGGCATCCAGGAGTCACTTACGCTTCCGGCTGGGAGCCAGTCATTTTCAGTTTCGTGCCCTGCCCTTTGGTCTCACCACAGCCCCCAGGGTGTTCATCAAGCGCTTGGCGGTGGTGACAGCTCACTTGACATGTCAGGGATTCCAAGTGTTTCCATACCTGGACGACTGGTTCCTCACCACCCTCACCAGGCATCTTCTCATCCGGGCCAGGGACGCTACCATTACCCTCTATCAACAACTAGGAATTATCTTGAACTGGGAAAAATCTGCCTTGCTGCCCTCACAGTGTGTCACATGTATAGGCGCAGAGCTAGACACCGTCCAAATGCAGGCCTTCCTGCCCCAAGAAAGGATTGGGGTGTTGCAGAATCAGGTTCACGCTTTATTACCCCTCAGGAAAGTACAAGCGAGATGGGTGCTTCAGCTTCTGGGATCCATGGCAGCTACCATTATGTTAGTGCCTCTAGCGAGATTACACACGAGGCTTCTTCAGTGGCTTCTCTTTGCCCAATGGTCTTTCCAGAAACTCCCCCTTTCCCACCAGATCCTACTCACGGACCGATGCAAACAGGATCTCCGTTGGTGGCTATGTTCCACCAATCTGGACGAGGGAAAACCATTTGTCCCTTCGTCACCTGTTGCCACGGTGACCACGGACACCTCCCAGATGGGTGGGGGGGCATTATCTTGGCAGGACGGTCCAAGGCACGTGGCAAGATCACGAGGTACATCTGCACATCAATGTTTTAGAGATGAGAGCGGTGTTATTGGCGTTGCGGGCACTTCAGAGCTCTCTTCCTCTGGGAACGATTGCAATTCACTCGGACAACATGTCCGTTGTGTGGTACCTAAACAAGCAAGGAGGAACCAGATCTTACCCCCTGTGCAGAGAAGCCATGAGAGTGTGGCAGTGGGCAGTGTCTTCCCAATGGTTTCTAGTGGCAATGCACATTCCGGGGAAGGACAATGTGATAGCAGACAGGCTGAGCAGAGCTATTCTGATGCCTTACGAGTGGTCCCTGAACCTTCTGGTTGCAGAACAGATTTTCAGCACGTGGGGTCAGCTTTGCTGCAATCTTTTTGCCAATCCCCTCGATACCAAATGCAGCAGCTACTTCACTCTGATCCCTCCACAGGGGGAGTCACCCAGGGATGCTCTAGTCCACGATTGGCTCTCCAGTCTGCTCTATGCTTTCCCTCCGTATCCTCTGTTACCAAGAGTGATTCAGAAAGCCATATCCTCGGGAAGCAAGATGATTCTAATTGCTCCATACTGGTCTCGCCAAGTCTGGTTCTCCTTTCTTCATCAATTCGCGGTGGACAGTCCTTGGATTCTGGACCCAGTACCAGACGTACTGATGCACATGTCGGGGCAGTTCCATCCCTCCCTGCGGACCCTCAGGTTGACAGCCTGGCTACTCCACTTCCGTCGTTAGTCAGACTTCATCGTTTTTCGCCTGAGGTGGTGCACATTTTATCCTCTTCTCATAAGTCTTCCACCAGGAAGATTTATTCCAGCAAATGGAAGAGATTTTCCATTTGGGCTCATGCCCAAGGACTTGACCCTTACACAGCCCCAATTCCTGCTGTTTTGGATTTTTTGTCCATGCTCTTTCGGCAGGGCTCTGCTCCTGCTACCATTAAAGTGCAGCTGGCTGCTATTTCTAATTTTCATACCTCCTACAAGCCTTCCCTTATGGCCCACAAACTCTGTAAGGCCTTTCTGAAGGGCACCTTGTTACTCCGACCTCCTGTGTCAGAACCTATCATGCCCTGGTATCTAAACTTTGTTTTGCAAGCCCTGACTTCCCCACCTTTCAAACCAGCTGCCTTCTGTGAGTTGAAGTTTCTGTCTTGGAAGACTGCTTTCCTAATAGCCGTCACATCAGCCAGACGGGTGTCAGAGATTCAAGCTCTGTCCATCAAACCCCCGTATTTAATCTTTCATAAGGACATTGTTTCTCTTAGACCTAATCCGTCCTTTCTTCCTAAAGTAACATCTACTGTTAATCTCAATCATTGTATTGAGCTGCCAGTTTTCTTCCCTCAATTCTCGAACAAAGCAGAGTTTAGATTTCATCAATTGGACGTGCACAGGCAGTTACGATTCTACTTACACAGGATAAAACAACTACGAAAAGCTGACCAATAGTTTGTGTCTTTTTCAGAAAGTAGAGCAGGATCCCCTATTTCCAAGGTTACAATCTCCAGATGGATTTCAAGTTGTATTTCCCTTATTTACTCCTCAGCGGGCAGAAATCTACCATTCCTCGTCAAGGCTCACTCTACTAGGGCTGTTTCTGCATCAATAGCTTACCATGCCAGGCTATCTTTGGATGATATTTGTGCTGCAGCCACGTGAGCTTCCCCACACACCTTTATTATTCATTACAAACTGGACGTGGCTTCTAGGGGCCGGGCTTCCTTTGGTTCCACAGTCCTCAGGAGTATTTTCCTTTGAGCCTCCCAGGATAGAGGTGCTGGGGACGCTGTCCCGTGAGTAAGAATGTAGGCGAGATTGGACTACATAACATCAAGAAGTTATGTACTCACCATAACGTTAGATGTATGTAGTCCATTTCACCTCACATTCTTACGTACCCTCCCACCTGCTCCCTTCCTGGAGGATTTGGAGGCTGGAATTGGTGTTTGAGTACCCTTCAATGGTAGTTGTTTTTTCTTATTCCCATTGATAGTGTTCTACTGTAGTGGGTTGTTGTTATACATGAGGTGTGATTGTGGGTTCGCAGCAAACTAGATCTGGGGCTGCGGAGCAGTGCATCATGGGATACCTGTTTAGCCCAGCCAATAAGAGACTTCATGCTAGAAAATAAAAGTTGGCCGAGTCGGAGCCGATATTCGGCTCCGAACCCATGGGTAAGAATGTGAGGCGAGATGGACTACATACATCAAATGTTATGGTGAGTACATAACTTCTTGTTCCTTGACATTTGTCTCTTAAAGTATTTTTTGCAGGGGTCAAGCCCCTCCCCATCCTCATGTGGGAACATTTGCCGTCCACAACACCCTTACTAACTCCATGCTACAACCACTGGGAAGACAGAAAAGACTGCAGATAGCAAATTACTGCCATCATGCAAATGGAAACTGCACTGGTTATGATTTTTCTATGGGGAAACACAGATCAGTGAGTAGAACATTGGCAAGTTAAAACTGATAAATTGAAACAGCTCTGATAAATTGAAACAGCTCTGAAGTGTGATTGCTTTACTGAGACTGACGCCTGTTGATAAGAATTTGTTTTTCAGTTCTAGCTGTTTCCATACTTGTTGCTGTTGTAATTGTGGGTGGTCCTTCATGCTCACTTTATTGCCATGCTGTCAGTATAAGTGTGCAGTTCTGTTGTTGTGGAACATCCTGCCTAGTGTTTTGCCATTCCCTTCAGTGAAGATTTCATAGTGTTTTCATTTTCTACCATTTAAATGCAAAGAGCTGTTAGACCACTGTATTACATGGCTTGTAGTGAAATTAGCAAATCTGTAAGATTATTAATAAACAGATGCAGCTGGATTCACTAGTTTTTTGCATCTAAAAGCATTTTTTTTTTTAATTAAGATATACTTGGTTGCCATCAGGTGTGTGCTAAATTTGTCTTGAATCTGTACAGATTCCTTAATGCTTAAAGAATGGAATCTAGAGTACCAAACTTAAAATATCCCAGACCAGGGATAGAATTAATTTCCAACACTCATTTAATGAACAGAATCTTCCATTTTTCCCAATAATTGTAGAGATGAGGCAAAGATGACAGCTATCCCCGATACCTTTTGTTTTGTCTGAAAATCCCTTGCTGTTTAATAATCTCAGGACTGTTAGTGAGAATAAGGGTATATTAAAGTTTACATTTTTGGATAAGCCAAGTATTACAATTGCTAACACTTTTTTTTAAATGAATAATTAAAGAAATAAAACAAGTAAAGCTTGAACTCATTTAATTGCCATTGTTTTATTGTTTTCTCATTTAATTGCCACCAACTCCAGTCAGCATCCAAATTAAACTTTTTTTTCAAAGAAAAATGTCCTAAAAAGCATCACTTATTTCTGGCTGCATAAGTACCCAAAGAAAATTCAAAAGTAAGACTTGAAGATGGTCATGATGTACTTGGACTGGAATAGTTTTCCTGTCCTGCTTCAGTCATCAGAAAACCATTAGTTTTGTGGTTTTGACCCTCTGTGCTAGGATCCCCAACTCCCAGCCAAACCAGATCATTCTTCTAATGCTGACTGGTCAGTAATTCTTCAGACCTAGTCCTGTCTTCCAAAACACACAGACACGAGTGTTACAAAACAAAAGAACATGTCAATGGCAGAGGCATACACTTCTCTTATTACATTCACCACTTTTGTATAACAGTGACTAGACTTTATAGAACACGTTAAAATGACAAAGAAGTAATTAAATGGTTCAAACATTTGATCATGTTCTTGAACACACCAGTCAGGATCTATCAGACACAATAATGAAGTGATTATAGCTTAGTTTTATTATATCAGTATCATGAACTACAGTTTAACCGCTATTTTGATTATACAGCTTGGCATTTAGTGTGCTGTGCTTGTCTGTAGATTAATATTAATTTTAACACAGTATATAAATTTAGGCACAGAAGTTGAAAAGCAGTGTTTTATATTATCACTGTCACAAACAACTTTGTATATTGTCCTTACAGACTCTGCCCACATTTTTCTCTTTTTCTTTATCTTTAGCTGAGTAAATACTACTAAAACATATGTTATACATTTTTTTTCTTTATGATTACTATTTCTTATACTGGATCATGTAATCAAATGTGCTTCAAGCACAAACTGCACGTAGATGTGCTCTCTGCTGGGTGACATAATCACGAATGCTTCATCCAGTACACAGTGCTGCAGAAGCCACAGTGACTTTGTCACTCTGTTTTTATTGGCAGAAATAGAGAAGATTAATCTGTCTCATTACTGAAACCTAGTTTTAACACCCCATATGCATGTTGCAAATTGTGTCCTGCACAGCCTTTATAATTGCCAGTCATATGGGAGAAATGGTAGAGCCATAGTGTTTGCAAAAGAACACCTGAAAAACAGAAGCTGAGAAAACAACTCAGAACTTGAAACTGTATGTATAGTAATTAGCTTCAGTGGTATCAAGTATAATATTACAGGACCCTACTACATATCACTTGTTTACCCTAAAGAGTGTGAGGATTTCCTGATTAAACTCCAGGATATAAAAATCAGTGTAGATATAGGATTTTAACTGCAAAACACTGGGTAAACTACTCATTGTCAAATAAATATGCATCAAACTTTTCTGCTGTCTATCCACAGATTCTTAAGTTCATAGGAGGTTAATAGGCTGATGGCTCTAGAGCCTTTACAAGCCTAGCCATATTTTACCCGTGTTCCCTAATTGACCTTGATTAGATGGTAGTTATTCGGTGAGCAAGTCTATAGTCAGCACCAACTGCAGCTGTCCAAGAGGAACATAGGTGCCACCCCAGGGTGAATTTAGGGTCTGCCATCCAATTATCTAGGTTGCATTTGAATAGGATTATTGAGGAGCTCTGCTGAGGATTGTTGGTTCATGTCCCACCTGGGTCGATGCTTTTGCTCTTTTAACCGGAGCTGCTCAACTTTTGCTGACTTTTGCCAGAGGTTTGGAGAGATTCTGCTGAAATCCAAAGTATCCACTGCTAAAATCGAAAAGTTTCCTTTGCACTTTGATGACTGTGTTTTATCATTTTGCTGCCTTATCTTGCTGATTTTTACTATATTTTCTGCACTTTAAAAAAAAGGCTGTTCTGTTGGTTCAAGTAGCTAGCATATAGCATAGAATAGATTCAGATCTGCTGAATCTAGACTGTATTGTTACACTTGAGCACCATTCCAGCCATCTTATATTAGGAGGGCCCTGTCTGCACCCTTGTGGCAGAAGTATGTAGACTGATCCTCATCTTATTTGGAGATGACTGGAAGAAAGCTCATTGTGTGCTTTCCCCTTGGTAATTTAACTTAAAAGTGGGGTTTAGCAGTGCCCTGTACAGGCGCATATGCCTTGAACGACAATTTTCCACTAGACATCTATTAGTGGAACCTTCCCAAGCTTCTCTGCTGCATGGCGGGTAACTCAAATTTGAGCAATGAGAAGCATTGCCATAGTTTTTTCACCCCTAGTCTTCAGTAGAACAAGCCCCTTGTTATTCACAGAGCAAAATTTGGTCAAACTAGTCCACTCTCCAATAGTAGTTATGGTAGAGACTTGCCCTAATGGGTGGTCATTTTCCAACCATTTCTCCGGCCAGCCTGATTGACATGGGCATCCTGAGGCAGTGTAGTAATTGCCTCGTATATACTGACAACGACTTACTCCTAAAACAAACAAATACAAGATGTGAAAGATATAATTACTCCATGAATTTGGAATCAATTCTCTCACGTAACAACAAACTGGACATTAAACAGGTTGTCAGCACACACACACACACACACACATATATCACCTCTCATTTAAAACAAGGTCACAACACATAAACCCATGTACACGGAGGTACTCAGTAGAAGCCTACCAAAAGATCAGAGACCTGACAAGTGCAAACCCCTTGTACACACTGCAAAGCAAATAGAATCCACTACACATAACAACACACACAGACCAGTGTCTCAGCAAAACATCTCAAAACCAAATGTCCTGGTCATAGGCGACTACATAGTGTGACACAGATGTCCCTCTCACTAGGCTGGACAAAGAGAAGGTCATGGTCAGCTGCCTGTCAAGTGCCAGGATCCATCAAATCCTGCACTCACTCAAGCCCTTCAACAACAGTTATCGTTATGACTCTGTCATAGTACATGTTGAGGTGAATGACTTAAGTCATACCTTTCCGGACTATATGAAGAGAGACATGACTGAACACTCAGATTGTGTCCCAGGCAGGTGTGACCCTAGCCCTAAGCAACATTCTACCTTCACCCAGAATGATGCCACAGTTTAAACAAAAAAATGATTGACTTCCAACAATTGGCTTAGCTTCTGGTGTCAATCCAGGAGGATCTAGTACCTGTGAGCCTGGGAAGACATGATCGACAGACTATACTACTTTGCCAGAGATGGTCTTCACCTGTCTCTTCTAGGCTTTTAGATACTAACAAAGATGCTTGCTTCCCCAAAGTGCCTTTTTTAGGCAATAACCATGCAGAAAAGATGCCACTGCAGATCCAAAATGGTAAAATGAAGAATAACAAGATTAAGTGCTTTTGTCTCTCTATGTAGATGTCATCAGAATGAGAGACTAAAGCATTATTGATTTTACCATTTTGGATCCTCAGTAGAATTTTTTCTGCATGGTTCTTGGTTTACACTAATTACACTGCACTATTTTTATAGTTTGGCCTTTAGGCAATGTCAAAACAACAACATTTCCGACGTAAAAAATCCACTTGGGACAAACTCACGGTTATGCTGCTTAATGCTAGGAGCCTAAACAGGAAAATGCACTCCCTGGAAGCACTTCTCACCTTGAAAGATGCTGACGTCTGTGCAGTCATTGAGACATGGTTCAAGGCCACAGAGAGCACCCCAGCCATGCAAGTCAATAATGCCTTCCACGTGTTGTTACCCCAAAACGAGCATGAAAGTACCAAAGGTGTAGGTGTATCCATCTTCATTAAAACCAATTACACCTTGAAACTCGTTAAACAGTACTACTCCCTTGAGCTAGTCCAGGTCCAACTATCTATAGGCAAAATGCCCTACCACATCATAGCTAGCTACAGGTCCCCCACTATGACCCAAGAGAAGCACAACACCTACCTGGACTTATTAAAGTCACTCACTGTACAACCAAACACTTTAATCTTAAGAGCTTTCAACACTCCTTCCATCAACTGGGCTTCATACATGAGCACAAACATGCTCACGCTGAGGTTCCAGGACTTTGTCAGTACAAATGCCTTGGAACAGTTAGTCTGTACCCCACAAGGGGCTCAAGTGTCCTGGACTTGTTACTCACTAACATGGGGAGTCACTGCACTTACTCCCTGAGTGTTGCCCTCCCTGGTAAGGTCAGACCATAAATTCGTCTCATTTGAAGTAACGATCAGACCTGACACCCCCACAGAAGCAAAAAAAAAGCTGAAAAATGTCTCTAAAGCAAACTGTAGCCTCTAAGCGTTGGTATAAAAAGTTTCAAGCCCCCTGTTAACACAGCCAGCAATGACTCCTGTGCAGAGGAGTACACAGGTGCTCTGTACAACCACTTAAACAAGTGTGTTATATAACAAAAGGAAGAAACTGTTACCAAAGAACAAGAGGGAACTTACTCAGCATAAGAAGAATACCGTTTGCAGCTTGAACAAGCAAATCAGATATCTTGTAAAGACCTCTAAAGCTAGTTACAAGACTAAATTAACATCCCTAGCTAAGGATAATTATAAGATGTTCTTTAGCAGTGTCTGAAATCTAAAAGGGAATGCCCAGCTATGTGCTGAACTTATAGTGGATGGTACTACTCATAGTGAACCTGAGGAAATTGCCAACCTCCTAGCTGACAGATTTGGCATAAGCTTCACCTCCCCTGTCCCTGCAAGCTTTACCACAAAGCATACCTAGTCCTCTATCTAGTATCTCCAAAGAGCAGGCTATATCCATGCCCTCCAAGGCCAAAATCAGGGTCTCTATGGGACCAAGTAACATCCCAGGCTGCTTACTAAACAATGTAAACCAAGCCCTAGCGGAACCACTTGACAGTCTCTTAAACTGTAGCTTGAGCTCTGGCTTTGTGCCAGCAGAGTTGAGAACAGCAACAGTAATCCTGTTGCACAATGGGGGTCCATCATCTGATCTTGAGAACTATAAACCAATAAGCCTAAACAGCCTTATCTGTAAGACCATGAAAAGAATCATCATGGACCTTATCAAAAACGATAAAGGCAATCTTCAAACTCTTGACCCCACCCAGTTTGGCTTCATTAAGTGTAGATTATGTTTATTAAACCTGGTAGACTATTTTGAGAATGTCTCCAAAGCCTTGGATGAAGGCAGAACAGTTCTTAGAACCTATCTTGGCTTGGCCAAGGCTTTCAACACAGTCCTCCACTCAGGTTTCATTAAGAAACTTTCCCAGCTGGGGATTAACCCATATGTTACTAGATGGGTAGCCAACTGGCTCACCAACAGAACGCATACTGTTAAAGGTGGGGAGTCCACCTCTACCAGTAGACCAGCTACCAGTGGCATACCACAAGGATCTGTGTTGGGCCCTCTACTGTTTGGAATCTATTTCTCGGAAGTCCAGATGAAAGTAGATGGCCCGTGGCTTACAAAGCTAGCTGATGATAGCAAACTGGGAGCAATCATTGAAGCCCCAAACAGTGTTAACATATTACAAAAGGGGCTAAAACAAACAAGTGATTGGTGCCTAAGCCACAGACTAAAACAAAATGCAAGAAAGTGCATTATTATCCCCTTTGGCAAAGAGGGCATCCCTGCAAATATTGACAGCACCCCCCCCCCAAAAAAAAAACCTCAAACCCAGTGGTGTGAGATTTGGGAACACAGGTTAATATCAACCTAAACTTCGATCACCATGTGTCCACAGTGGTAAGGAAAGCCTTCTACATTGCACATGTCATAAGTAAGGGCATCACATCCAAGTCTAAGGATGCTGTGACTCATCTGTACTCAACCCTCATCAGACCACTAATAGAGTACAATGCTCTCTTTTGCATGTACCTCAACAGACACCTCCATCAGCTGGAGAGACAACAGAGGTTTATCACCAAGAAAATTCAGGGCCTTCAAAACATGATCTCCATGGAAAGGCTGAAAGCCCTGTCACTGTATTCTGTATCCTACAGGCTGCTGAGAGGCGACTTGTGCCTGGCCGACAGAGCAGTCTCTGACCCTGCCCAGGGATCTCAAGCTAGCCTGTGGCATCCACAGAACATGCTGGAGAGACAGATATGTCTCCCAGAAATTGCCACTCCTCTGGAATAAACTGTCAGTTTATGTGAAGCAGAGCTCTTCAATAAACTTATTTAAGCACAATCTAGACAATTGGATGTGAGACCATAAATTCACCTCAGGGATGGCACCTCTGTCCCTCATGGATAGGGGTAGTTGGTGCTGATCATTGACTTGCACTGCAAATAAATACCATCCAACCATTGTCAGTTAGGAAACACGGGTAAAACATGGCTAGGCTTATAAAGGCCCTAGGGCCATTAGCCTAGTAACCTCCTATGAACCTATGATCTGAGAGCAACAAATAGGTTCATAGGTTAGTACTAGGCTAACTACCCTTGCAAGCCATTGTAAGCCTAGCCAATTATCCCTTGTGAGGCTCAAACCCTGCACCTTGTCTTTGTAAGGCAAACACCTTAACCACTAGGCCATTCTCCCAACCAACATGCTACCAGCCACACATGTGAACAAGAATACAAATCCAACATATGCTGATGTTGTCAAAATGTTGCTTCTCAAGCCTCATAGAGTCAGTAAGATTTATTTATTTTATTTATTTTACATTTGTTGACCGGGCTAGTCCAGCTGGATATATGTCCATTTTCAGTGGAGGCCCGGGGAGAAAAGCTCCGCAAATTACAACAACATAAAAGGTCAAGACAAAGACAATAACAGTATAATTTGGTACATAAGAAGTTTTAACAATTATAGTACAAGCCTAAGATTATATATTTTATATTTCAGTAGGAAAAAGGAAAATTTATCTAAGAATAGATGAATAAGACTAATACATTTGCATTAGAAATGGTGTAGTACAAATCTTTATAACATATTACAAAATTAGAAACACCTAGTAATTTATGATGAGATACTAAGGTCTCACAAAAACCTAAGAAAGAAAAACACTAGAGATCAATAGATAGAGTATAGAAGATCAACAAACAAGGATGGATTTCTAGTGATATTTAACACATAGGTTGTGATACTATTATGAAGGTGTTTGATCATTCCACAGTATATATTTATTTACATGAGAAAAAATCCTAAGGAAGGTTAAGCTCACTAAAAATTAGTGAGACAACACAAGATCATGATCATGGGAGGCTAGGAATTGTGGGAGTCTAGTTAATAGTTAGCTACTTAGTCTGGGTTAACACAGGGGCATAGCCAGTGTGATTTGAGGTAGGGTTTAAGCTTGCTTTTAAATAAGCTGACAGAGGATATTGAGGTTAGCTGGCTTGGGAGGATGTTCCAGGCTTTACCTACTGTATAGCAGAGATTTACAGAGACCCCCCCCCCATACATAGTAAAAAGTCATCAGACTACAAACTGTAAACCCTGTGCTACCACTAAAGGAAAGACTACACTTAGAAATGTCCCAGGTTAGCTGACTCCGTGCTTGCAAAGCTGGACAAGGACAGGGTGCAAGGATCCATGATGTCATGACTGCTTTTCAGTCCATTACACCAGGCAAATATGACTGGGACCTTGTGGCTGCCCATGTGGGTATAAATCACTTGAACCGCTCAAGACAGTTACATGCAGTGAGACATGCTGGATTGCACTCTGCATAAAACTGTGGTCTTGAGTGGAATTTTGCCTTCACCCAAAGTGACGCCCAAATAAAAAGAAAAATATAATTGGTTTCAGCAGTTTGCTAAGTAGTTGGTGTCATTTGGTGGGGGGGGGGGTCCATTATGTGCCAGCTTGGGATGAAGTAGTGGACTGATCGACTTGCTTCACAAAGGATGGCCTTTGCTTCCATGAATTCCACTTACTTGCCACCCCTACCCTTTTTTAGGCAAATCCTGTCTACTGGACATTCCAGTGTAACAGATAAAACTACAGCAAATTCCAACTCATATTGTATTGCAGTTGTTGTTCTCAATGCCAGAAGTCTTTGCAACAATTTGCCTGATGTAGAGGTCCATTTCTGTGGTCTGGTGTATGCTTGGTTTAATTGTAAAGACAGCACTCCCTCCTTACCTAGGCTTGGTGTTTACCATGCATTCAGATCTGAGGGATGCTACAGGGGCACTTTTTTATTTGTGAGAAAATTTTCCAAGAGACCCCTAACAGAACTCAATGAGCTCCAACTTGCCCTAAACAAAACAAATTATCAATGTTTTGCCTGTTGTAGGATGTCCTGTATGTCCTTGGATGACTTGAATGATTCCTGACTCAACTTTCTGAAATGCTCAAAATGAAACATAACTTTTTGATGGGTAATTTTTGACTATCCATCCATAAACTGGTGCCACCTACACCTCAAAATTTAGGTATGCCCAAAATTTCCTGAACTTAAATCCCTAGAGCAGTTAATTAACCAGCCCACTAGGGAGCAAACATTCTAGACCTTGTCCTTATCAGTATAGCCCCTTCATGTACTGTACCTGTAGTGTCACTATCGCTATTCCTGCTTAATTCTGACCATAAACTAGGGCCCCTTACAAACAAATCTCAACTCAAGGACTTCAAAAGAATAAACACAAAAACTAATAGTATGATGAGCTCTCAAAATTTACTTGCAGCATCGTCCGAGCCCCATTCAGTAGCGTTGTTCTTCCACTAGAAAAAGTGCTTAGACATGACAGCCCCTACTAGCACTTAAATATATTGGTAAAGTCTGGAATAAACCACCCTGGTGGCTTTTGAATATAAACAAGTTCTAACAAAAGGAAAAACATTTCTAAAGCTGTATATTGAATCGGAATCCGCCCACATCAAAGGCTCAATTAGAAGGATCAGCTAAGAACTAAAAGCTGTCATCATGAAGAGCAAAGTTAAACACAAACTGAAACTAACATCTGAAGCCAAGAATTGCTGTAAATCCTTCTAATTATATCAGAAAATTAAAAAGCAACACTCAGCAGTGTGCTGAACCAATTCAAAGCAGCATCTCCCACTCAGATCCAAAGGACGTAGCAAATGGATTGCAGATAAGTATAATGCAATCTTTGCTCGGGAAACAAGTCATTGAAGTTCTGCAAGGTCATGAATTCCTGACAGTATCAATGATCTTAAAAGAGCATGTCCTAACTATGCTCTTGGAAGCCAATAATATCATTTCAGGGGACCAGACACTTGAATGCCTAGTAAATACTGCCAAACAAGACATTGTGGAAACCTTCTTAAATTTGTTTAACTTAAGCTTAACAACAGAGTACTTCCCTGAAGCATGGAAACTGTTATTTTAATGCCCCTTCTTAACAGGGGCCACACCACAGACCCCAGGAACTGCAGGTATATTAGTCTGCCTAGTCTAATCCACAAGGTCACGGGGTACATTATATGTGACTTCATAAAATCTGGTATCAAAAACATCATTCACTTTGGCCCTCAGCAGTTTGTCTTTGTCAAAGGGAGATCATATCCACCCAACTGAGTAAACTTCTTCTAAGGGGGGTCACAGTGATTATACATAATAGTCAGTCCACATGGCCTATCCAGATTAGGAAAAAGCATTTATGCCATCCCCCATTCTGTTGTAAATGATCTGAGGCTTAGATGTAAACCCTTGTGTGGTAAGTTGGATAGCAAATGGACTAAAATATAGAACCTGCATGGTTAAAGCAGCTGGTGGTACCTCACAAAAAAAAGAGGTGGCATTGTACCTCAGGGTTCAGTGTTGAGTCCACTCCTATTTCTTCAACCTGCTAACAATAAATCCAAATCTGTGCCTGACAAAGTCTGTGGATGACTTCAAGTTGGGTGGTATTGTCAGATCTTCCCTAGACACAATGTCACTACAGCAGGAACTAATCATCACTAATGAGTAGTGTATTGAATACAAAGGGATACAGTTAAGTACAAAAAAGTGTAGAAGTGTTGCATTTGGCAAAAAAAAAACTCTCATTTCCAACATAGAGCATAGCTTACACCCCACTCCAGAATGACAATAATCAGGCATCTTGGCACCTGGATTGACAACTCATCCTTTTTTGACCACTATGTAACATTAATAATCATGAAATCCTTCTGTTTATCACAACTGATAACTAAAGGCATCTCATCCAAGTCCAGAGATGTTATTGTCCTACTGTACTGTGCTATGATTAGGGAAATTATAGAGTACACTACCCACATTGGTATGTACCTGTTCAGACACATTGCCAAACTGGAAAGGCTACAGAATTTCCTTACCAAGAAAATTACTGGTCAAAAGACACTGATCTACCAAGACGAGCTTGAAGCCCTATCACTAAACTCAGTCTCTTACTGATTATTACATGGCGATCTGCCTTACATTCCGTTCCATCAATGACCAAACATTCCTTGATCTCTTGCATATCAAAAATACAAGCAGCTCCAATAACACTAGACCTAAGGATTTGAGTCTTCAACAAGATATAAAATAAAACATGTTGGAGAGACAGATTTATTACCCAGCATTTGCCCCATCTGTTATGTGTTAAATAAAGTGACACCTCCACATCCTTAAAGACTAACCTAGACAACTGGATGGAGATTTGCAAATTCATCGTGGGCCTGATTTGTTTGGCCCTGCTAGAAGAGGGAGGTACATCATGAGATTTTGTATTTGATGTCTGTGATGTTACTGCACCATTGTTCAGTGGTCCCCCCGCCCCCTACCAATTCCTGTAGTAACACTGGTGCTATCACAGCACTTAAAGTATTCCCTCGTTCCCCCTATCCCCAGTCCCCTTACTGCTGTGGTACCATTATGGCACTTTGGGTTGTGTTCGGTGGTTCTCCCCAATCCTCTTTATGCTGTTCTGTGCCTTAGGGTACTTTATGGAATTTTCCCTGGTGTCCAGTTTATCCCCACACCCCCATTCTTCATAGTAACGTTGGGGCTGGTGCGGCACTTTAAACATTAATCCCTAGTGCTCATTGTGCTTCCCCACACACTGATCCCCATTTGATGTGGGTGCTGTTATGGCACTTTTAAAATAAGCCCTGGTATCTAGTGGTTCCCGCCACCACCATGTTCAGCTGTTGTTTTGCCATGTTCTCTGGTGTGACATGGTGGGGATCGCCATGCTGATCTACACAGTTGAGCACTTTCTTGAATCACTTGACCACGTAGATGCCTTCCTAGGGGTGGTTCCGAGGACTGAATAGTAAAAAGGTAACACAACGAGTATAAGGCCATGTACATATTGTGGTACCTTCTTGAATACAGCCCGTGGTGTTTTTAAGTTGTTCGAATTTGAATATTGTCAGTACACTTGCAGCAAATGTGAACATAGAGCATTGCTGCTGAAAAGATACTTAAGTTTGAGGAAGCTGATGATGCTGGTGAAGTGCTAATATTTTGGTGACAGATCATAAACAAAATATCTGGCACTTTAACTCAGATGTGTTTTTATTATATCCCTTTTTCTAGATCCAGATTTAGTATAATTATATGAAAACAGGGTTTAGTTGTTGGATATAATTTTATTTTCTGTAGAGGTGTGCTGGTTAGGTTATCTAACATAGAAATAAAAATGATGTCAAAGGTCTTGGGCTCCACGTATTCCATTCAACTGATGTGCCTTTTAAGGGGATTTTTTTTTTATATATTTTATATTGTTTTATAAGAACAGCAATTGCAAATTTTGAAATTTCATTAAACCTACATGAAATATTTTAGATTGTTGAATGCTGAACAGCTTTTTTGCTGTCAGTGCATTTACTATCATATTTTGTTTTTAGCCATCATATTAGTGTCAGAAATATGGAAATGCCTTTATATCTTACAGAAAAGGTTAAATATTTGTATACATGAAACGCAACTCATTTTACAGCAATCTGCATGAAAGCTTTATATTTAAACAGCCCTACTATTTTGTTGTAAAGTTATGCTCATTTATATGTTAACCATGTTTTTTTTCTTTGTCTTTGTTCAACTACCTACACATAAAAAACATTTGTTATACAAAGTGCTGATTTTGCAAATTTGTTATGCTAAATAGGATAGTGTTGCAGTATAGGTATATTTGTTGTAATTATGTGAGTTTGAATTTGGTAATTACTGCTGCTGTAATTGAAAGTATTTAAACAAGTTGTAAAACCTGAGTAAGCTGGTAGTTAGGTGATTTAGAATATCTTATGCTCAGATCAAATCTGTGAGTCTGATTTAACTTCTTCTTTTGGCTTTTCTCGGTTAGGGGTCGACACAGCGGATCACCTGTCCGCTCATGATTGACAGTGGAGTTTTACAGTGTTGAGTTGCCAGCCCGACGCTCAACCTTCCACAGAAGGCACACACTCACACCTAGGACCAATTTTGTGTCCAGTCCACCTACAGCATGTCTTTGGGATGTGGGAGGAAACCGGAGCACCCGGAGGAAACCCACGCGACCACAGGGAGGACATGCAGACTCCGCACAGAAGGCACCCCAACTGAGGATCGAACCGGAGAACCTCTTGCTGTGAGGTGGCAATGCTAACCGCTGCACCACCGTGGCCGCCAATGACATTATATTAATCAGGCCTCGTAGTTCCTCTGGAAATAAGGCAAATGATTCATTCATTATTTTTTACTCCCCCCGGCGGTCTTGGACTTTCTCTCTGCCTTTTCCATTTGCAAACACGTGTATATATACACACATGCAGAAAAAGTCTTCTGTACAGGAATTCTTAAAATAATAGAAGTGAAAAAAAATATTAGTTGTCATTTGAGACTAGAACCCAAGATTTCCGGAGTGTCTGCACAGATAAGTGTTGTTTCTCCTTAAGAACTTTTTCCTTTTCATAGGAAACTCCTAGCATTGTAATTAAGGACAAATAAGAGCTAATATTTTCCCTTTGCTTCTTCGATTCTAACAATGTGTAAGCAGAAGGCTTTCTGTGTGTGTGTGTGTGTGTGTGTGTGTGTGTGTGTGTGTGTGTGTGTGTGTGTGTGTGTGTGTGTGTGTGTGTGTGTGTGTGTGTAATTTGACCTTAATCACAATGTCTGTCCTGAGAGTTTTGTTAATCCAGTGACACCATTACAGAATTATGGGATATTGGGTTGAAGGACTGAGTCCCAAATGACAGCTAATATTTTACTTTCATTTTTCCATTTGCCTTTTCTAGAAACAGCAGTCAGTTGTCTGTACATTTTCCAGCATGTGTAAAAAAATTTGCTTTTCTTATCACTCCTCTTTCTGGCTATTTCCTTTCCTAAGTTTACCTGTGTCTGTCAGATGATCCTTCCTGTCCTTTGTAGTCCTTTTCTTGTTTTCCAACTTATCAGGTTTTTTTATACGCCGTTATCTTTTCAGTTATCACTACCTTCACCTCTGTTTTAGTTAGCTGTCTCCTCTGCCCATATCTTCTTGTTTAGATACAATGCTTCACACCATTCCTTACTTAACTTACACTGTTTTTCCTTTGTCCTTGGTTACTGCATCCCTCCTGTATTATTTTCATTGTGTCATATAGCATATGAGTTCTGTCTTCTAGTAGTCCCAAATCTCTGTCCTTAAGGTACTTCCAAAGCAATTCTGAGCTACACATGGCATGGTCACTGTTCCCACTTTTAATTCACTTTGTATTTCATTGCCTTCTCTACAGAAGGACATGTATGTTACTTAAAGAATACTAGGTTATCAGTATTATAAATTCATACAAAAACAAATATATCCAATGCATGACTATCAGTAAAATAATCATAGAACCTTAGTTTGGTAGTAGGCAAGAAATGTCAGAAAAGTGCCTCTGGCAACTAACTATACCTAAAATATTGCATATATGATCTGTATTGTATGCCTGTGGGGAAAATGCAGCAAGATGAAAGCTGCCTGTTTGCATACAGTGTTTGAAAGAAGCTTGTAATTGTCACAGTAAGCTGTTTCCTTGCAGACTAATATAAACTTTAATGATTGTTAAGCTGCTAAAACAAAGCATCTCTTTGGTTTTAGACATTCTTAGGTATGATACAGAAGACAGTACTGAAAGACAGAACTACAGTGGATGCATTTAAGGCACTGCTTCATACTGTCAGTCCAGTTAAAGGCATTGTGGGTAAGTGTAGTACAGCAAATAGCACAATTAAATCTTTTCATATAAGGAAGTTGTTAAAAGCATTTACAGATTGTTTTTTTCCCTACCACAGCAAATGCTAACAAGGTGTATTCTGCTGCTGTTACAAAAACTCAAAAAATGTGGACAGCCTATTTGGATGCAATCTTAAAGGCAAGTCTCAGTCTTAAGCTGTGATTATTAAATGTAATTTTGTCATGTGTACATTGTTTTTTATTGTACTACCTTTGCATATTTGTCTCTTACATATTCAGAATATTATTTATATATAGATAGATAGATACATACATACATACATGCATATTATGAGGAGAAATTAAAATATACTGGACCTTCAGTAGGCATCTGAAACACCAGTGGCTTGTAATATTACTAGAAAAATAGCTGGATGTTGCATGGCAGTTTTTTTTTTTCAATATGCCCTTACAGTCAGGAAAAGCTGTACAGGTTAAGATAATACAGTCTGAGATTCCGATTTTCATCTTTATTTCTGTCAGGAGTATGCCTAAAAATGGCTCAGCTTGGTGTCTAAAGCTTTCCCAGGCTGCCTAGCCATATATTTTAACTGTAATACTGTGAAACTAAAGACCCTTCTCCAGGAGATTTGTTTTACCATGTACAAGATGCAGTCACAGATATAAACTGCTCAAGATACATATTTTTAGTGTAGTGAATGTATTTTTTGTGATTCTCTTTTTTGTGGTTAATGAAACGTTATTTTAGATTGTTCTGCAGGTCATTTCTGCCTTATGAATATTCTGACTCAAGGATATTATTTGAAAGGTTTTATTTGTTAGGCCCCTCCCCTGCATACACACTTGATGTTTGCCATTTTCTTTTTTCTTAGATTCTTGCTATGTGGTTCATATTGGTTTTATTTTTTGTATCCCATATAATGAACTTACCTGAAAACAAGACCACTTAGTTATAAAATTATTTCTTGTATACCTTTGCTGATGAAGTTTTACAGAATCAAAATTAGACTACCATTTCATGTACACAAATTTGTTTTGTGAAACCTGATCCATTTCTTCTGGTGTTGACCCTCTTACCAGCCTTGTTCAGGCTTCAGTGCCAACTGTGGCGTTACACTTAATCATGTCCTGGATATTCCTACGATTACCCACTCTTTTTTTGGTATATTGACATCCCATCGACTTCAGTTTCAGGTCAAATGTCAGTCTTCAGGGTCATTGAGGCCGGCCTTTATTAGGGTCAGAAATGATCTTGACCCTGGTCCCAACACGTCAGGTCAAAATCAGTCTTGACCCTTACCTTGTTTACATTTGAACCTTGCTTCCTCAGGAGGTTTTTCAAGGCTCTTTTTAACATGGACCTTCGCTATCCAGGTTTGTGTTGATTACATTGGCACAGACTGGAGTTGAGCTTTTACTTCAACAGAGAGAGCACTGTACAACATCAGACTCAGTATCAGTACTTCCGATATTAAGTTTGTCAGTATTGCTGACTGAAGTCTTCTGTTCAAGGTCAGACTTTTTGACTCCATTGTAATATTCAACTAGGTGTTCTTAATTTTCTACCGAGATCCTTCTGGGAAACTCCAAGGCTTCTGTACACCTCACTATCCTACTCGAAGGGTTGGGTTCAGGCTAGTATTTAGTAATAAGTTTCCAGTGAAACTTCCTATTCAGCTGTACTATCCTTTTACATAAACTTTCAACACGTCTAGCAGTCTGCCTCTAAGACCCTGAGTGTTTGTAGTAGCCTATTCAATTTTTGTATATTTTATTTATTTATTCACTGACATGTGTTTACCATAAAAGTCTGACTGGGCACAGGTGCCCTTTTTCAGTGGAGGACTGGGGAGAAAAACTCCAAAGCATCATATTTAATGCAATCAGTATTTACAGTAACAAATTTCATAATGCAGTTTCAGCACATAGCATAATTAGTAAGTATAATAACGTTTGTATTGATATTTACAAACATTAACTTCTTAAGCCTTGTACTGAGACTTTACAGAAATAAGAGTCTGTTTGCGTCTTTTGGCTTTTCCCAGTTAGGGGTCGCCACAGCGGAACTCCGGTCCGCTAATGATTGGCAGTAGATTTTTTACGTGCCGAGTTTGCCAGCCCTGACGCACAACCTTCAACGAAGGTATGCCCATTCATGCATGTCTCCACACAGAAGACGCTGTAGCTGAGAATCAAATGGCACAACGTCTTGCTGTGAGGCGACAATGCTACCGCAGCACCATCACCGCAGTATTTTACAGAAATAAGAGTGGTGTATGAAAGAGATGGGAGTAATTTAAGAAATACAATAGAGTCCAGTATTAGAGGAGATGCGCAAGTTTAGTCTTCGCTCCAGGTATTTGACTAGCATTGTAGTACTGTTCCAGCATCTGTAAGGCTTTACACTTTCTTTTCTGTTCAAACTACAAGTGGAACTAAATTATGTATAAGCGTGCGTTAATTTTCAGCTGAATCTGTCACTGTACATAATATCATCCTGTATAACTTTCTACCCTCCTTTCTTGCTCTGACGTGAAATGGACTTTGGTTATGGTTAATGTTATATATGGTTTTATAAGAATGTATCTCCGTAGTCTGTTTTATTTGCTCCCTTCCTGTACTGAATGGAGGAAGAATTTTGTTTTTTGGGTCTGTTTACCTGAACATGCACCTAATAATAGGGTGCAGGGTTTGACTATTTCCACTTCCATATGCCTATGCTGAGCAAGTCACTTGACCCGAAAGTAGTCCCAGATTGCCTAAAAAACATGTGCCCATTGGGAGTTACCCAGTTAACAACTGTATTAAAAAAATACAATTTTTGTCTTGCGTATTTCCTCTGACAACAAGAGATAGGACTTGACTTATTGTAAGTCTTTTATTTATAATGTATTAGTCCAACATTTTTTTACCAGGATAGTCCGTCTGGGTTATATAACCTGTTTTCAGTGGAGGCCTGGGGAGAAAAGCTCCACATTTATAACTTGGTTACACATACTGTACAATTGGTTACTTTTATATAAGAGCAAGTCCAAACAACAGCCACAGATAAAATCAAATAATTAATTTAACCTTCCAACCCTCTAGTGCCCCAGCAAGAAGCCTTCAAGGCGTAAACACAGTACAAAAAAACGGGCAGTATATATTCTAAAACTTATTAAGCAATCTATCCAAATCAGTTATTCAGTTAGGTAATTAAATATTTCCAAGTGCACTCAATATTCAGTCCAGTTGGCACTAATGTATTATATTTTAAAATATACACAGATCTTTGTCATACTTTGAGCGTTCCACATAAAAAGAATTTTTATAACTTAAGTCTCTGTGAGAAACGAGCCTTGAGTCCACTTGAAATTAGGTCGGATCTCTGCATAAGACCTGCAGAAAAGGACAGCATGGTTGTTGTATTGAATATGACTGACTACTTAGAAGCTATGTCTGTAATGTTGCAAGGTGTTGGAACTTATCAGAGAGTGGACAATTTTTTTGTGCAGGGCATTTTACAATACATAAGGGACAATTTGTATGATTTATCGATGTATAGACTTAGATGAATCATTATATCATTTTTTGTGTGTACCTCATCCAGTTCTACCCATCATGAACGGATTACCTAAAATTCACAAAGACTCCCTTAAACCACCTATGAGACCAGTTGTTGCAGGTGGAGGCTGGGCTACAGAACACTTGTCTATATATGTAGAGGGTAAATTGAAACAGATTGTGGCCAAGTTACCCACAATATTAATGGATTGTCTTCATTTCTTAAAGGATTTAACTGACTTTTTGCATGCTTTAGACAGTGTTTCATGTTTGATGGTTACTCTAGATGTGAAGATTTTTTTTACATCTGTTCCAAATGCTTGTGGTATTTAAGCCAAAAGGGAAATTTTAACTACTGAATGCGTTTTTACTAATGATACTGTCAGTTTGATCTGCATGTTTTTGGATCTGGATTCTAGAGCATAATGTTTTTATATTTGACCAACAATTGTATTTGCATAAATAAGGTGTTGCTATGGGCACCCCATGCACGAACTCATATGCTAACTTGGTTATGCATTTTTGGGATAACAAGCTTCTTTTTTTTGATGAACTCTCAGGTCATATAAAATTTTATAGACGTTTTGTTGACAATGTCTTTTTAATATGGTTGGGGGGGTTTATTATGTAAGTTTGTTTCTAACTTAGAGTCTACCACTAACTTTTTAAAATGTACCTTTAAGTATTCACAGTCGGAAATTGATTTTTTGGATGTTTTACTTAGAGAGCCAAATAGAAATATCACTACCTCTCTATGTCGTAAAGAATGTTGGAGAAATGGAGTGTTAGTTAATGGGCGCATGCACCCTAGGCATGTTTCCCTAATATTGTCAAGAGTCAATTCCACAGAATATCTAGACTATGTACTAGGGAGGAAGATCAAAAGAGAGAACTACGTACACTTACAGGGTTATTTTACAGTAGAGATTACAATAGAAAATTCGTAGACAAGATTCATGATGAAACATTGGTTAACAAGAAGCATCTGTCAAGTATTATTGACAGCGATACTCGGACCATAATTATTCCTTCTCAGACCCTGCTAGGCGTAGGGTAACATTTATTACCAAATATACCCACGATATAGATACAATACATACTGTTATCAATAACAACTGGCACTTTCTTACAAGAGATCAACAAACTGCTGGTATTGTTGGACGGGTACCCACGTTTACCTATAGGAACAACAGAAGTTTAAAGGACTTAAGTGATCATAATCAACATAAGGAACCTAGGGGAAATAGGTTGGGTATCTTCTCTTGTAGAAGTTGTAAAATCTGCAAGGTTATAACTAAGCAACAAGTATTTATTCCCAAACATGGTATTTAGGTTTGTACCAAGAGTTTATGCTGAATGCACTACTACACAAGTGGTTTATTTAGTTAATTGCAATCTCTGCCATTGCTTTTATGTGGGTAAAACCATTAAAAGACTAAGGGACAGGGTAACTCGGCATCTATATGAGATTAGAGCTAAGAATGTCAAGAATGCATTAGGTAAGCACATTACTGAGCAACCAAATCGCAGCTTTAGTTTGAGTATTGCAGTGTGTTTTTTCAGCACTATTGGGGGGGGGGGGTGACATTAATAATTGTTTAGAGAAAGCTGAGCTACACTGGATCCTGAGATTACAGGCTCACAGATAGCCAAGTATCAATGGCAATCTTAGTATAAACTTGCTTTGAGTGGGAGTAAATTAAATATATAAAGAGAGACTCTCTTTCACATCTTGTTTTGTGATAGGATAGTTTGTCTTATAAAAAGATGCTGAATTAACACCATGTTAGCATCTGAAGAAGTGCGAAAGCGCTAATCCGTTTGTTTTTTATTATTTTATTAAAGTACATTTCTATCCTGGCTGTCTTACTGGTTTTTGTTACTTGCGTATTTGTAACTTGGTTACACATACTGTACAATTGGTTACTTATATAAGAGCAAGTCCAAACAACAGCCACAGATAAAAACAAATAATTTATTTAACTTTCCAACCCTCTAGTACTTCGACAAGAAGCCTTCAAGGGGTAAACACAGTACAAAAAACAGACAATATATATTCTAAAACTAATTAAGCAATCTGTCCAATCAATTATTCAGTTAGGTAATTAAAAATTTCTAACTGCACTCAGTATTCAGTCCACTTGGCACTAATTTAAAATATACAGATTCCTTATGCAGCGGTTTATCCTTAAGGAGAGTCATTTCACCCATATTGACAGTAATTTGTTCCAAAACACTCCCCTTTAAACACTTTGGATCACCTTGATGATACATTTTAAAATGCATAGCCAGAGGACTTTCAACACATAAATTACTAATATGCCTAACATGTTCTTGCAATCTAACTGTAAAAGCCCTCTGACTTTCCCCTATGTAAATCAACTCACATGGGCATTTTAAAATATAAACTACTATTTATGTATTGTAGACAAATTCCTCCAAAGGGGTAAAACCCATCCCATTAATTTTGGAAAACCTATTAACTATTAAACTGCATACAGAACATTTGCCACATTGAAAGGTACCCCTTCTAAAAGAAGGTAATGTACAAATTCTATTATTTGGTATAACAAATTTACTGTGCACCGTCATATCAGCTATGCTACCAACTTTTTTAAGGGAGACATATGGCACTGTACTAATTATTTTAGATAATTCTGTATTCTTTAAAAGGATAGGCCAGTGTTGTCTTTCGGCTTTTCCAGGTTAGGGGTCGCCACAGCGGAACTCCGGTCCGCTAATGATTGACAGTAGATTTTCAAGAATGCCGAGGTGCCAGCTCGACGTTCAACCTTCAATGAAGGCACACCCATTTACGCATGTCTTTCAAACGCCCACCCAACCGCGGGGAGGACATGAAGACTCCACACAGAAGGCACTTCCCGCACTCCAGCCGAGAATCGAACGGGAGAACCTCCTGCTATGAGGCAACAACGCTACCGCTGCACCACTGCGGAAGTCTAAAAGGATAGGCCAATAATAACTCAAAACTTAAGTAATTTGCTCGCTCATAATGTTAAAGCCTGTCACTGAATAAATCTGCCTTTTATCACTATTATTTCCAACAATATTTAAAAGCCCCTTAGCACTGTAATCAAACTGTGGAGGAACTTTCTTATTACAATTAACTAACTTTGTAACAAAGTGGAAGTCTTCCCTACATAGTTGCTAAGTTCTGCTATAATGTTTTGAAGAGCTATTATTACTTCTTCTTTATCGTAGCCCCTGTTAATAAACATATTGAAAGTATGTTTGACTTCCCTATCAAAATTTACATCTAAGTTACATAATTTACTAAGACGTAGAAATTCCCTGTATGGTAATGCTGACATCAAGTGGGGGGATTATAAATCCCCCCCCCCCATTTTTAAATGTTCTGATGTAATAATTCTGCCATCTTCAAGTACTTTTGAATTTAAATGTAAAAACTCACCTCCTTTCCCAATTGAAGGCCATCACATTTAAATTGAAATCTATTAATTTGTAAATATTGAAAAAAGTCATAAGCCTTGTTAATACCACCCTCACAAATAAAAAAGTAAATCATCTACAACTCTATAATAACCAACTACATATTTCTTAAAAAATCCATGTGATATATATTTTACTTCTCAAACAAAGCCATTGTTAAATTGGCATACATGGGGGCAAAAGGTGTCCACATGGCCATCCCCTTTAATTGATGAAATATTTCAATGTTAAAAATAAAAAAGTTGTTTTCAAGACTAGATTTCAGAAGATCTATAGTATAACTAGAAAGTGGGCTATCCGCTAAGAAATATTGTAGGGATTCTAAACCATGACAATGTTTAATGTTTGTATACAAACTGTAAGCATCCACTGTCATCCATTACATACTCTTATTCAATTTTAAACCAGGAATTGTATCCAGAAAATCATAGGTATCTCTAATATAGAAGGGAATTTTTTGAACATGGGGAAATAAATATTCATGTAAAGCACACCAGTATTATGCAAAAACTATTTGCAGGCAGATATAATAGGGCATCCAGCTAGATTATCAAACCCTTCTGTATTTTTGGTAAACAATAAAATAAAGCTAAATTACATACTTGAACAGAAAACTTACTCTTAATATCATGCTTAACAAAATAATCCAATCTAAAACCTTTATTTAATAACAGCTGATATTGCTGAAGTGCCTCCATATGTTTATCAATACTACAGCTCTTATAAACATGAACATTTAAAAGGTCGTAGTATGTTTTTGCATCTTGCTTATAGTTCATAACAGCAATTTTATTACCCTTGTCCAAAGGCTTTATAACTAGTTCCCCATCAGTTACAGCTTATGTAAGAATACACTGAATATTTATAGTCTACAGAATAATATCTAATATCTACAGAACAGTAGAATATTTACAGTTTACTTTCATACACACATTGAAAAAAATAAGTTTCTTAGGGTAAATAGGATTTTCTTAGAGTGTGTTTGATTATCATGACACAGACTGGAGTGGAGTCTTATCATGGACTAGTTTGGGTCAGTGATTCAGTCATACTTTTCTGTTTTGAATAGTGGTGAAATTTAGTGGTATTACTAGAGCAAAGCAAGATGAAGTAGGTGAGGGGTCCTTTGTCAGGTTAGAAAAACAGACTGTTGTGAGACTTTAGTCTCACAGAGTATTAAACATTATTTTAGTGATGGATTACAGAAGGGCATCACATACATCTGGTCATCTGACTTCTGCTTCCCATGCAGCCCCCCATTGCTAGAAACTGCCTGGATTTTGCATGTGTGTGTCAATAATACATGCACACAGAGCTTGCTAACATCTGATGCAGCTGTTGGAAGTCATAAAACAATTTCAAAAATCCACCCTTCCAGAGAAGCGATTAGTTCACCCCAAAGACAATGCAGAAAGCATCCTAGTATAGATGTTTTGTCTCTGACTGCATTGAGAACTGTAAGATGCAATCTTTATGGGTTAAGCCATGTAATTTAATTTCAAACTATTTGTGAAGTTAGGTGGATTGATATTAACCTCTTCTCTTTCAGTATTCCACAATTAATAATCTAACTTGGTTATTTCCCAGTGGTTCCCAACAGTGCATACTGGGATGCTGTTTCACTGTCTATTGTATAGACAGAGTTTCACACTTGATCTCCTAGTGAGACCCTTCTTCAGATCTGCATTTGCAAAGGACTTGATTCCTAGAGAAGCCACCATTTGACACTAAACCTGGGACTTTGTGCAGAAAATGATAAAGATCGAATTCCTAGGCTCAAGTAGGAAAGGTATGTACCTATGAATGTTAGATCTGGATTTCATCTTTATTGCTGTAGCTACCTTCCATCAACTGCCTTGTCCTGGTGTGAACAAGGCATCCTAACTGAATACGACTGAGTTATGTTACTGTTTCTTGTTCTTGATGTGCCAAAGCATGAGCTTACAAAGATATGGAGAAGATTTCTTAGTAACAAAGCATTATGAATAAAAGTGAAGGGACAAGGTTGCCTGGGAAAATTTTAGATGCTAAGCTGTATACGTCCTGCTGACATTAGTCTTGAAAGCAGTGATTACAAAACTGACAGTCCAGATCTGTTAGAGTAAGTACATAACTTTAATATTCAAATAATCTTCACCATTTTGGTGTGTAGTCCTATAAGTATTAAACTTCACAATATTACATAGCATGATATATTTTGTTACATACGTTTTGGTTTCCTAAGATTCCTAATGTAGGTTGCTAGCATTAGTTAATGCTTTCTTATGGCATTAGTCGTAGTTTGTAGACAGCTGGGGGTTGCAGGTGACTGTCAAGTTCCTTTGGAGAGACAAAAGCATACTCAAAGCATGTATAGCTGCTGACTATTCTGTTAATTTTCTGTATAATTATGCTGATAACCCTTACCTAGCTATTTGTTGTCCTTCCTAAAATGAACATCTTTGCATTACCTTTTCTGTCACAGCTATGCTACCTTAAATCCTCTTACCACTTCCAAAGAGTTTTATTTCTCTCAGAAGCACACACTATCCACAACAAAATTGCACTCCTTATTACACCTCTGTCACTACAAATACACCAATCTGTTTAAAATTAGAAAACTGAATTACAAGCTCATTCTCCAGAAGCTCTGAAAATAGATAAGAGCAACTTCAGATGACTATACATAAATCATAATTTCCTAAACTTTAATGATGACATCCATTCTAATCTAGGCACTAAGAACAAACCACAAAACTTAACCAGCTCACCAAAGCTATCCAATTTCTAACCCTTCACAACCCATAATAGGACTCTAGTTTAATGTTCTTAAACATTAAATGCACAAAGCATGTGTAACAAATTGGCTGACCTGCATGTTTGTATTGCGTTCTGTTCCCCTGGCTGTCTAACAGTAACTGAAACTTGTCTCAAACGTATAAAGGATAAAAAAAGTCCTGCCACTGTTTATCCTAGGGTAACTTAGACTCCTGTACAAATCGTTACAGTTTTTTTTCATTTGGCTAATCACATCCCCTACTAGACAGAATAAAAGTAGTAACAGGCATTCTACACTAGACTGGATCCTGTCCCCTCAGCCAAACTGTGTAACCACTTCAGGTTGCTACCTGATATATTTAGTGATCATCTTGCAGCTTTTATAGTGCAGCACCATAGCACCGTAAACAAAATAATCCTATGCAATCAAGTATGTAATCGTACTTCATTTGACAAGGACACCTTTATCTCTCATCTATCCCTCATTAATTGGACCGGACATAAGACCTTGCCTCTAAATGAAGTAGCCAGACACTTCAATACAACTTTCTTAACTTTCTCAACACGTTGATCCAATTCATACAAAAAGAAATAAACATTGCACCTTGGTTAACCATACAACTTGTGTCACAAAGAGATAAAGCTTGGAAAGAATGGAATTGTATTAAAACACAAACCAGATTATAGGTTTTTAGCAGCTTAGAAGTCATGCTAAAAACAAATTAAATCGGACAAAGCTTCCTATTGTGCCAGCCTTCAGCATAAAGATCAAAACAATCACAAACTGTTCTGTGTCACAATGAATAATATACTCCACACCATCCACAATACCACACTTCTGCCAAACACAAATAGCACTACTTATCAGCAGCATTGATAGGGCAAGCCGAGGGGGCAATAGCCCAGAGGCGCAACATGTTAGGGGGTGCACGATCAGTCAGTCCCAATCGCTCTTTAATGTAATGCCAGCTTTTAAAAGCCAGTATTGCATTTGCAGGCAAACCTGAGTGCTGTAGCACTTCGTGTGTGGTCTAAACTGTAGCAAATACTTTGTACATTGTAGCAAACAGTTTGCTGCAATTTAAAAAAACAATCTTTTTTTAACCAAAACCTGGGCACTGTAGCACTCCGTGCAAGCAGGGTATACACTATAGCACCTATTTGCTACATTTGTAGCAAGCAGTTTGCTACAGTTTAAAAGGAAAAATCTTTTTAACTAAAACTTGAGTGCTGTAGCACTCCATGCAGCCAGTGTAAAGCATATCAACAGTTTGCTACAGTTTTAAAAAAGAAATGCTTTCTTTTTTGTTTAATAAAATATGTTAAAAGATGGTTGGGTCAGGGCACAGAAATGGGACTTGAATAGCTGGGGTTAGGGTGGGACATGTCATACATCTGACCACCTGGTTGGTATGTCTGTTTTTTTTTTTTTTGTTTTGTTTTGTTTTTTGCAGTGGGGGGTCAGTGGTGTTTAGATCTAACAGTAATAAGCTGCTCACTTACTGCTTATTACAGTGAAGTTTTTGCCCTTAACTTGAAGAGCTCACAGGGTGGGGTTCTGGTTCATAGCACCAGCCCAGGGCTCTTAGTTTCACCAGTTATGCTTCTGCTGTTGATAGCATTGCTGACCACGTTGTTGAATTGTACAGAGCTTACTAAAAGATAACCCTCTTTACTTTACCAATCTGTATTAAAACCAATTCTCCTTCCTTCCTTCAAGTTTGAAAATGTCCAAATGCCTACCATTAAAATATATCTTCAAACCATGAAACCCTCTACTTTAGCCATTCATGAATATATTCACCAGTAAATTTAAATGGCAGCAGATGTTTTTATTTATCCTATTTTTATCCCGTAAACCAGTCAGTAAGAGAACTGTGTCCCCTCACTCTGGAAAAAAAACAGTTGTCATTTCCCAGATTAAAAATTAAAATCCCACTGAATTTTCCAATTGTAGAGGTATAGCTATTCTAGCTCCACAGTCTAAAACTCAGCATGGTTTCCCTCCTCACTGTAGCACAAGCACTGCCCTCCTTAGTTTCACTAACATCATAAACATTCACAGAAATACAGGTAACCTTGATTTTTTTTCTTAGACCTATCTAAAGCCATTTATACAGTTTCTCATAAACAATTATTAACCAAATTCTCTTCATTAGGACTTGACCACTCGTCCCTGTTATGATTTCAGAGCTACCTATTAAAAAGGCAACTAACAGTAAAGTAGCAAAACAAATACTCAACATATCTCCCTAGCTCTGTTGGTGTTGCTAAATGATCAGTCCTAGGATCTTTACTGTTTCGGCCCAACGCTGAGCCCCTGCTAAACTCCCTCTCCCAGTAACCCCCCCTACACTTTCTTCCCTCTTGATTTAGTCTTTCCTGCTAGAATCTTACATTTTTGGCTACAAACCAGCTAAAGCCTGTATAAGCCTGTAACAAAGCTTGTACTTGTGAGTGCTACTAGAGCTTCTCACTTACCCTACAATCAGTAGCCTAGAGTTTACACTCGTCCTCCACCATAACTCCTCCCAACCCAGCTATCATATACACCTACACATTGGCGCCATTTTCAAATCGGTGTCCTGATCGAATGTGTCCACCCAGTAAGTTTATCAGCCTGTAAAGTAACTTTGCTAGTGACTAAAACAAAGTGTATGTATTACAAATCAGTTGCTTTTTTGCTTGCATAACTTTGTGTGCTGTACTCTACATTTGTTTGGACAAAAGTAGCTGTTCTAGTTGCTGTTCTTTACTACTGTGTAGTGTTTACCATGCAATAAGGGTCCCTAGCTGATACTGGTCAAAAACCGTTGGTACGCTGTACTACATAGTTTGTATTTCTTAGGTTCCACTATAACGTGCACAGGAGCAACCGAAGCACCACTTCTGTTTTACTGTTTCTGCCTCGGTGCTTAGTATTTTTAGCAAGCATATGTAATAGTAACAAAAACGCTAGGGTAGAATTGCATTTGTTAAAGGGGTACAACAGGATTCTGTAATGTATTCCTCAACTTCACTATTTACATTGTCCTCTGTAAAGCAACAACAATAAAGCATTTACAATTTTATAATTCTCCTGCAACAGAAGCCTACCTTCTCATACTGTGATGGTTTCACTTGCAAAATGATTCTCTCACGTTTGCCCAAAGTGACATCACCACAGCCATCTGATTCTAACTAAAATAATAAGACCCACCCATTCTGTGATGTCATCAGCCTGAGTGCTGTTCATTTTATTCAGTAGCAGTGTAGTAACACCTATGTTTGGAAACACATAAATTTGGTATGCATACTTGTACATTCTGCACAGCAGAATAGAAAGATTAAAACATTACCCTGGTATCATAGGTGGCAGTGCAACATATTCATAGTGGCTTAACATGAGAGTAGCTCTAAGCAAGCACCATGTGAAACCTGAACAAGCACCTAGAATTATTCAGTGCAGTCAAGTCTGAAAATGAATTCACATACTCACATGAACAGGAGTAACTGCATATTGATGGCTAAAGGTATATGGGCATGTTGGGTGGTTACTACACTGCAAAACTGGTATGTAATGGTGACACACCAGTATATTAAAGCTATAGCACCAATTGAACTGGAGGCTGGCTTTTAACAGTAATTCTTTGATGTGGCATCCATTATCTGATTTAAGGTAAGTTAACCTTGATGTCCTTTATTTAAAAAAATCAATAAAAATTTTACTTTGTTATAAGTGACTTCTGGACACAAGAAAAGGAAGGAAAATATAGCAATGTGGTTGCCAAGGCAAACACTGCATGCCAACACACTTTGCACATGTAAATCTCAAATTTTTTAGGTGGGGTTGAAGCATGAAGTATACCTAAAAAAAAAAAAAATAATAAAGAAAAAAACTTAATAGTATAATGTTTATTCTTTAGCTCCTTGGTGCAAGAACTTACTGGATGTGATTGTAGTCAAAATGCTAGAGCAAAGATTAAATTACATGAGTCAAGCACCCTGCTGAGATCTGAGTGTTATAGGGGAGGGAGAAGTAAATTGACTGGAATTCATTGTCTCACAAATTAGTGCCATTTAAACTAAATTAGAAAAAAGGCAGTAAGTAGTCATCCAGCAGCAGGGAATGTCACTTTAGACTGTTCTTTTTTACTCAGTTTTTGTATGCATGCAACATCTATGAAATGATAGGAACAAAATATTTAAAATCCTGTAAATAATCCCAGAGTGCTGTTGGAAACATCATGCCATGATGTTTTAAACATTTAAAGTACTAAGGTTGAATCTGCATGTTGTCATAACATTATGGTAGATCTGTACATTTTTATCACAGCTGGAATGCTAACGCTAGTGTGTTACTACCTTAAGTGGTGATTATAGCTAGGAATTATTGCAGAACTGTATCGCATCTTTGTGATAAAACAGTATTTTATGCAGCCTGGAATCAGACTTGTATAACCGGGGTTATTTTAGTGTAAATCATAGCCACCAAAGGGCTAAACCAATAGTTTTTTGTTACTGTATAATTAACTCCTTCTCTCCCTCTGCTCCTAAAACACCTCCTATAGCCTAACTTCTACTCCCTTTCTCTCCCTCACAGTTGTGTTCCTTACCACCTACTTCTCGGCTTTCCTTGCTCCACGGATGGCTAAAAAGCTACCTCAGCAACCCTCTGTGATGCTCCTACTGCAAACTAAAGCAAAAGCAACAGCCCTCCTAAAGGGAAACAGTGTATGTGTAACCATTTTCTGTGGAATTAGGGTAGCACACACTCGATCCGCCCAATGCTGAGCCCCTACTAAACTCCCTCTCCCAATAACCCCCCCTACACTTCCTGCCCTCTTGATTTAGTCTATCCTGCTAGAATCTTACATTTTTGGCTTCAAACCAGCGAAAGCCTGTATAAGCCTGTAACAAAAGCCTATACTTGTGAGTGCTACTAGAGCTTCTCACTTACTCTACAATCAGTAGCCTAGGGTTTCTAGCCCGCTCCGTTTGCTCCACTCACTCTGCTCCCCTCCCTGCCCCCAGTGGTCCTACATTTATCCTACACATAAGCCACTCCCATACTACTCTACCAGTCACTCCCCACCTCCCTATTCTATCTCGCATCCTAACTCAGTTTGCAATCATGCTACTACGGAATACTATTGTAATTCTCTACTATAGCTTATAGTACTTCCTACCAATCAACTACAGTCATAACTCCCAACCTCTTCCACTGCACTCTCTCATCAACTCCCCTCAACCACCCACTGCATAACTTTACCACCCCAACCTCAGGCCACCTCCCCACACCACTTCTACTCACTCACCAAACCCCCACCTCTTTTGAGCGCAAACGTTCCACAAAATACAACAATTTATTTACTGCTTATATAAAACATATACTTAGCACTCTCTCTAAACTTGTTCTCAGTGGAGATGTGCACCCCAACCCTGGCCCTATAACCACCAGCATCCCCACAAACTCCCCCCCATTACCCAAATCACAAGTAACAAAAAGCCAAATGACCTCCTCATTATGTCTCTTAACATCAGAAGCATATGTAATAAAATCCATGAGCTCCATGCATGCATAAACATCTACTCCCCTGACATCCTTATCTTAACTGAATCCTCGTTCAAACCTCACATCAAAAGTGAGGAAATACTCCCACCAGGATATAACATCCTCAACATCCCGAAAAGAAAGAGGTGTGGCAATGTTGTACAAACACAACCTCAGTATTCAAACTCTCACCATATCAGCTCCCTAGATTAACAAGGAAGAAATCCTTTATACCACCCTCAAATTAAACCCTAAGAAAGCACTCAACATCATGGGATGCTATTTCCCACCAGGCCAAAATATACCTCCCCTTGAAAACCTACTAAACTGGGCAAATCTCTCCCTACGCCAAGAAACTATCATCCTCGGAGACTTTAACATAAACTGGCTATCCTGCAACAGCAAACGCCCAACCCTCCACCTAAATCTCTATGGTTTCTCACAGCTAATACAAACTTCTGCCAGGATCAATAAAAACCACACCACCCTTGACTGGGTCTTAGTCAATAAAGTCCCCCACACCTACCTGGCAGACTGTTTACGTGACTCCCTCAGTGACCATTCCCCAACCTTCCTACTAAGACATCACATAAATGATAGCAAATCCATTACCCACAGACATATTTGCAACAAAGCTAACTTCAACCCCAAGCTACTTCACCTCCTCCCTCTAACAAATAAACTGGACACCTCTAAGTTACCTCAACCTAGACGAAGCAGTCCATTTCTTTAACAGCTCCTTCCTCAACATCCTTAACTCCCATGCCCCCCTCAGAAACTCCAGAATCAGAACTAAGTGCTCCCCCTAGCTACAGAACACTACCCGAGGTCTAATGAAAGCTAGGGATAAAACATGGGAATGCTGGTTCATAACTTAGGAATCCTCAGATAGACAACTCTTCCTTGAACTACGTAACAAGGTCAAAAAGCAAGTAAAATCAGACAAAGCCCTTTTCTATCAGACATCCCTAAACTCTTCCCAAAGCAACCCCAATAAATTCTGGTCCACAATAAACGCTACCCTCCATCTAGGAAAAGTAAACACCCCCCAGCCAACTACCCCTCTCTCCACCAGTAGTGTCGCTGATTCATTCAACAGTCACTTCACAGAATCCATACTATCCCTAACCAAAAAACACTTCCCTACACCAACTCCCCCCACACCCAATCTAAATCCATCCCTCCCTGCCTTCTCTCTCTCCAGAGTACCCACATCCTACATAAAAAGTCTCCTGACAAAACTAAACCCCACAAAACTAGCTGCCGACAACCTGCTCACTGAATACCTAAAGATATCAGCTGATGTCATAGCTTACCTTATTTCCATACTAATCAACCGCTCCATATCTGAATCCTACGTACCCATGCTTTGGAAGATATCCCACATCATTCCACTCCACCGACCTCTCCAGCTACCCCACCATAGCCATTCTCTCCCCCCTCTCCAAGATACTCGAAAAATGCATCAACTCACAGGTCTCCAACTTTCTCCTTAACAATAACCTCCTTTCCAGTACTCAGCATGGTTTCAGACCACACCACAGCACAACAGCAGCACTCCTCTCCTTCACTAACACTATCCTCCATCACAAAACAATGGCCTCCTCTCCTCTGCTGTGTTTCTGGATCTATCTAAGGCCTTTGACATTGTGTGACATGACTTACTTCTCCCTGCTCTCTCCAAACTCTCCTTCTCCACACCAGCCACAAATTGGTTCCATAGTTATCTACATGGCCGCCATTAGTCTCTTATCTGGGAAAATTGTCTATCCCCACACCACCCTTTTACTCTCGGAGTTCCCCAAGGCTCTGTCCTTGGCCCCCTTCTTTTTCCCCTTTTCACCAACAACCTACACACTGCCACCAAACATGCCTCTCTCATACAGTATGCAGATGATTCTACCCTCATCTGCTCAGCCCCAATCCTAACAGAACTCCAACAGATCACCCAAGAATCATTCTCCTCAGTTGAAAGCTGGCTATAGAATGCCCAGCTTCTCCTCAATCCAAACAACACCAAACTCCTCATCTTTCAACTATCCAAATCTACCCCAAACACCCCCCCACTTCACTCTACAGGCCAAGGACAATACCACCATTTCACCAACTGTCCACACAAAGCTACTCGGCGTACAAATAGACAATAATTTCAAATTTGACACCCACATATCACTAACTGTAAAAAAAAGTTCACACAAAATTGGGTGCCTTATATAGAAATCACCAATACCTCACCAAACCAGCAAAAATCTCCATCACCAGATCCCAACTAATCTCCACCCTACTACTCTATGCATCACCCATACTTACAAATCTTAGACAGTCAGACCTAAGTAAACTCGAATCCTGCTACAATAAAATCGCAAAGTTTGCCACTGGATCCTCCTACCGCAGCCACCACTGTCTCTATCTTAGGCACCTTGACTGGCTCGAGCTCCCACAACTCCTTCACCTAACCCAACACACCTTTGCTCATAAACTAGTAAACCACCCTCTCAGAATCCCATCTCTCCACATAATTCTCCAACCCTACCACTCTTCCAGGCCACTACGCTCCTGCAACAAAAATCTACTCCAGGTTGCCAAAGCCAAAAACTCAGCCAGTGAATCATTATTTTCCTGCGCCATATTCAAGCTCTGGAACGACCTTCCCACTTCCATAACTACCCTTCCTTCCAGCAGTCTTTTTAATACTACACTTAGAACACACCTAAACTCTCACTGGCTTTGTCCTTGTCCAAATCCCGACTAACCCCCCCCCCCCTTCCATCCTCCTCTCTTTAACCCAGCGTCGATAGAGCCTCCCATACAGTATAGCATTAGAAAAATGAACCAAAGATTACTTTGCTAGAAAATCCTTTCCAGGATTAATTAATTCTTGTGTATTATTATTGTCTATTAATATCTGTTTAATAATTCTTGAATCTGGATTACTGTTATTACTGTTATACAATTGTTTTGCTATGTTTCTACTCCTTCACTTGATATGTAACAAGCGCTACTACCTAATGGCACCTAATGTGCACCTGTATTCTTTCTTCTTCTCCATGGCAATGATCACTTATAATGTATAAATTACTGATGCTTATGTACACCATTTATTGCTGTTCACTCTGTGGAGCTTTTCTCCCCGGGCCTCCGCTGAAAAAGGACCTGTGTCCAGTCAGAATTTCCCGGTAAACAAACATAAATAAATAAATATCTTTATAAACAATCTCAGCACTGGAACCAAGTATGCAGCATAGCGGAATACGCAGATGACTCTACCTTTATCTGCTCACCTGCTAACATTCTGTACCTTTAGCAGGTCACTTGAGTCCTTTTCCTCTATTAAGTTATGGTTATACAGTGCCATCCTAATTCTAAATGTAAGGAAAAATAAGTTAATGTTATTCTTAACAAAACAGTACCAAAAACAAAAACAAAGCTTCAGCATTACAACAAAATAGAGTACTGCAATATAAATAGTGTTGCAGACTAAATTCCTTGGTGTTGATATAGATGAAAACCTAAACTTTGAGTGTCATATTCTTCAGGCAATTAAAAAAACACAACAAAAGTTGAGTGGACTTTATCAAGCAAGTCCGTATCTCTCCGATCTGCTAGGGGAACCATATATTCATCCTCTCTTTTCCCTTCCCTTCTTTATGCAGATCCCATTCTTACTAACCTGCACTCTGCAATATGTGAAATAATTGTATGCATACTATAACAAGATAGCTACATTTGCAACTAAACTTCCATCCAGAACACATTGCTGTGTTGCCCTTAAACAGTTAACACTAGATTGCGCTTCCACACTCTCTCTCCTACACAAAACTCATTTGTGCACGCAACCTAATTTATGAACTGAAAAATTGCCCTTCTTTAAACAGCATTCTCCAGCACTACTCACCTACAAGGGAACAGTGCTCGGGAAATAAATGTCTCCTAATTTCTAGTAAATCTAAAAGTATAACTGGCGACTCAGTTGACTTTATCTCACTTAACTGAAAAACATACTGAATGAATTACAACAACTAGAAAAACTGAAATCCTTTAAAGCCGTACTCAGACCACGCATGTCCAACTTTTGGTTTTACTTCTGCTCTGCACCTGGATAATCATACACACTCATCACTCTAACTGTATATTTGTATAACCTTTCTCCTTTTCTTCTTTAAATATAGCCAACATGTGAATGTTTGCCCCTGATTTTGCATATATCATAGCATATATATGTTACTTGATTATTTTCTTTTGTTCATGCCTATGTATGTTTTTTGGAAACTTTTTGTATTCCTCAAACCCACTTTGGGTAGTTTAAAAAACTGTAATCACCTGCTGTGTTTCTACTGTTTTATGTTTAATATGGATCACAGGCGTTTCTTCTCATGTTTTATATTTAAACATGTACACATGAGGCTTTTCTCACTGGAACTCCACTGAAAAGGGGTTTTGCCCAGTCAGACTATCCCATTCAACAAATGGAAATAAATATTTTAACACCTTTATTACATTTTTACTTTTAAGAAATTGACAAATGTACATGTATTTAAAAGAAAACAAACTATGTTAACATGTTCGCAGTTACAAACATTATACATCACCTATATTCTTTTATACTATTATCAATCCAACAGTACATAAATTCTTCAATTCCTGCCTTCCCTTAAACTTCATCCCTCCTCCAAATCATTATTCTGCATGTATTGTTCTCACAATTTCCATTTTGTATATATAATTTGTTCCTACCCTTTTCTAAAGATTTCACTTCCATTTCTTTTATTTCTGTTAACAATATTCAGCACTTCAAATACACTCAGTTTATACTTTGATTTCTATTTTGTAGTAATTGCTTTTTTGGCAGCCACCATAATTAAGTTTAACAAGACCTTACAATGTCTAGTCAATTCAGACCCTGTATCCCAGCTTGAAAAAAATAATTCCTTAATTACAGCCATTTGCTCACAGTACTCTGTAAGGAATTTTTAAAGTTTGCTAACTCACTGCACTCCCAAAACATACATTCCCAGTTACCTCTTTCTTCCAAATCATACCTGCAACATTTAGCATCTACCTGAGGAAAAATTAGAGTCTCTTTGGGGTATAAAACTTCACTTACTTCCAAGCAAAAATACTAAATCTTTTAGGCTTTGTGCATATTTGGGAGCCATACATATGTTGTCACTTTGTTTCCTTGGGAATTGTTTATCCATTCTGTCTTCCCAATGTTTTCTAACATCCATCTGATTGATTCCTGTAGTTGATGTGCAATATTTTATATGCCCTACTAATTATCTTTTTTAAATCAGCTTATGTTCTAGAGTCCGCTAAAAACCAAGAAAGAGCACAGATGGAAATATTTATGGAAGACTCAATTATGCCAATGTTAAGAGGAAGATGAGGCTCAACAACCAATAATTAAGATAGGAAGAGATGATGGGAAACAGTGATGTACAATCAATTGGCAGGGAAGTCTCCAGGAACAGATAGTATTCCTGTGCAAATGTGGAACTTAGGAGGGAAGAACATAATAAAGATCTAGTAGATTTTAATTTAATAGTATTTTCAAAGGAGGACAGTTACAGCCATCTTGGAAGAAAGCTGTGATGGCTGTAATACCCAATGAGGGTAAAGACCTTTCAGACACAGCTTCACGTCCTCTTTCCTTTCTATCACTTCCAGAAATGGTACCACCATTTCCCCTTCAACCCTTACCAAACTCCTGGGCATCGAAACTGACAAAAAGCATCACTTTAATGTCCATATATCCCAAACTATCAAAAAGGTTTACAAAAAAATGGGTACACTCTATAAGCTCAAAAACTTCCTCTCAGATCATGCTAGAATCACTCTAGCACAAACTCACCTATTGTCCACACTAATGTATGCAGCACCTATTCTTACCCATATCAGAAAAGCAGACCTGGATAAACTTGACTCATGCTATAATAAGATTGCCAACTTTGCTAACAACTCCTCCTTCAGAACACACCACTGTATAGCTCTTAGGGACCTACAATAGTTAGAATTTCCACAGCTAGTCATTACTTACAACATTCTAAAATATCCTGATAAATCCCCATCACTAGACCAACTACTAACTCAATACACAGCAAATCGCCTCCTCCGCTCTAATGACAAATCACTCCTCAGTATCTCTAGGGCTAATCATACCGCATGAAAAGCACTATTCTCCCACACAGTTGATAAAAACTGGAATACCCTCCCCCCTTCAGTAACAGCAAGCTCCTCTACCTCACACTTCAAAAACACCCTAAAAGCACACCTACTGAATACCTGGTTATGTCCATGTATTACATAAAAATAAATGCTTCCTACCTCTCACCCTCCATTGACAATGATGTCGTCTAATTACTTCACTGTAATGCTCTACCGTACTAACAGTTAAGCTATCGCTCGTCAGTAGCTCATCAACCATGATCACTGCTGACATTCTGTGTGTATTCATATTTCTAGCCTGAAAATGTGAATAATGTTATTTTAATATGTCTTGGCTGTCTAAAAATTCCTACATGTAAATATCTATTATGTCTTGTCTGTCTATAAATTTCCACATGTAAAGATCTATTGGTGTTCATCACTGCTAGCTTGTTCTTATAATTCTGTTTAAAACATGTATTATTGTTTTAATTCTGTATAAAACATGTATTATTGTTATAATTGTGGAGCTTTTCTCCCCAGGCCTCCACTGTAAATGGACCTAGGCCAGTCGGACTTTCCCAGTAAACAAATGTAAAGTAAAATAAAATAAATGTAGACCCATTTCAATTTCAAACCATGTTAAAGTATTTCTGTATATACTAGATAAGAAGGCAGCTGTGTTGCTAAAATTGAATAGATACGGATCATCATGGTTTTCTGGAGGGAATGCAAACCTTTGATAACATTAGTAGAATAATGATGATCCAGAGAGAAGCTGAATTCAAGAAAAAACACCAGCACTATGTAATCTACTTAAACTACAAGCCAATCCCAGAAAACTTCGCTCTAGTGATAAAAGACTAATCAAGGTGACCAAAACCAATAATTCATCAGGTGACTCCCTATTCCCCAACTACATAGGTAAAATCAGGAACCCATTACCCTCTGTCATTACCTCTGCCAACTCAATGGTTACATTCAAAAACTACTAAAAGAACACGTAATACTCACATGGAAATGCCCTTGCCACCCTCCAGGTTGATCCCCTAGTATACTAACCCTCCCACCCACTCTCTTGCTTCCTCTCACATCCCTTGTAGATGAACCATAATATCCCCTAATGTGCTTCACCTCCAAACACCTTCCTCAACAGTCCACGAGTTAACACATACCATCCCAAACCCAGTCAGTACACACAAAACAAACCCTAACACTCTCTCTCAACCCCTTCTTACTTATGATTGTCTTATGCAATTTTTATCTCTAGAACAGTATATACAAGCTCAAACCACATCAACTTCCTCCTTGATGTTGATGTGGTTTGAACTTGTATATACTGTTTGAAAATGTTTTATTGCAACTGTCTGATGAAGTCTCACTAAGGGGTGAGACAAAAAGCGCTTTATGGTTACTGTTTTTTATTGTTTTTATCATTTGTTTGAAGCAAAGTCTGAAGAATAAACTTTGGAAACTACTACTGTGTGCGTGCCTCAAGCCCTCTTGCCTGCATTCCTGTTTTTGCAGTTTCCTAAGAAAATTTGCTTGGTATGTATTAATATCTTACTTGTAGGTGGTTATTCTGCAGAGCTTTTCTCCCCAGGCCTCGGGTGAAAATGGACATGTATCCAGTTGGAATCTCCCAGTCAACAAATGTAAAATAAATAAATAATAAGTAAAATACCACTGTTGTTGGTCATGATTCATAGAACACATTTCAGAGTTAGGTGAGATTTTATAAGCAGGGCAATGGAGTCAAGAATTAAAGTGGGAGGTTTTCTCTCTGATAAACTGTGTTTGAACAGAGGAACTAGGCAGGGATGACCTCTTTCCCCTTTGTTATTTGCTTTATCTTTAGTGCCTTTGGTAAAGAAAGTAAGGGACTCAGAATTTCAAGGATATAATTAGTATGCTAATCAATAAAAGTTTATTTTACTTGTAAATGATATTTTGCGCTTGATAATTCTGTAAGGACAGTTTAGTGTTGTGCATCATTTTGAGACAGTTTCATGTCTTATTCAGGATGTGAAAGCAATGAAAATAAAACAAAGGCAATAGCCATAAATTATGTGCCCATACACATATTGGTTCATTAATGCACATATTTGTGGGGACACAACAAGTTGAAGTATTTAGGAGTATACATTAACTAGACTTCTGTTGTGGCAGTTAAGGATGTGTGAGAAGAGACCAAACAAAATAATACAAAAACTGAGAAACCATGTCCTTGTTTATGGACATGGATATAAGTAGTGAAAATGTTTTTAATCCCTTTAGTTTTATATACAGGTCAGATATGTTTCTATCAATCAGAGGAGAAGTTGTAGACAATAACCAATAAAGAGGTGAAGGAATTTGTCTAGGAGAAGAAGAGGGCAAGAGGTAAGTGGGATAAGCTGATCGTCCCAATAGAACAAGGTGTGGTGTGAGGTTATTGAAGGGATATTTTAGAGCTGCACTGTTAAGGCTCATGTATACATAACACAAGCAGAAGGTTATATTTCAAAATGGAAAGGGATGATGATGAAGCAGAGAAAGGGTCAAGAAATGAGAACAGATTGGGATTTTGGAAGCAGATCCTTGAGAACAAGAACAGCCATACAGATTATTATATTTATAAAACTACAGAAAATGTTCTAATAAATAAACTAAATAAATATACTAACATGGGAATGGAGAGAGGAAATTTTGCCAATAAGGATGACTACAAATTGGGTCACAGATGATAAGGAAGAAGGTGCTGGAATTTACTGGAGAAAACTGGCAAAGGAATGTAGGTATTGGGAGCAAATAACTAAAGAGAAAACGGTAATAGAGTGGGGATTAGGCCAATAAGAAGTATGGACTGCAGGTTAGAGACTGCCTTCCCTATCAGGGATTGATATCAAAATATTGGCACAGAGAAATGGATAGGGGGATTCTAAGAGAAAGACCTGCTGTGGTAGTTTTTACTTGAATCTGGAAAAGGGACCACTGTGAAAAAGGGATATTTAGCATGCCACATAAATAAGAGTTTAGAAACGATTGAAACAAAAGACTGGAAAAACGCATTTACAACAATTGGAGGACATATGAATAGCTCCCAAGCATGCAACAAAGTCCAGAAGATTTAGGACTTTTGCTTGGAAGTGTTTGCATAAATATTTATATACTTCAATTAGACTTCGAAGACTTTTTCCTCAGGTAGACAGCAAATGCAGGAGGTGTGATGGTTAAGAAAAAAGTAACTGGGAACGTGTTTTTTTTAGGAGTGTAATAAGCTTGCAGATTTAAAAAATTTCCTACAGAATACTTTGTTAGAAATATTGGAGAATCAAATGACTGCAGCTAAGGAAATGATTCTCTTTGAGCTGGACATACATGATCTGAATTGCCTAGACATAGTAAGACCCTATTACATTTAATTCTGTTGGCTGTCAAAAAGCAGTTGTTAGGAAATGGAAATCAGAATCTAAATGGACTGTCTTTGAAATATTGAATATTGTAAAAGAGATAAAAGAAATGGCAATGTGATGTTTAGAAAATGGAAGGAATGAATTATGTAGACATGATTGGAATTTAACAATAGATGCAAAATAATGTTCAGGAGGAGGAGTAAGGTTTAAGGGAAGGCAGGAATCGAGCAATCTATGTAATGTTGGATTAAATGAGAGCTGAAAGAAAACATATATGCAATTTATAATATATGTAAATAAAAATGTCATTATGGTTTATTTTCTTTTAATGTGTGCTATGCATTAAATGATAATTAAATAAAAGTGTTATATATATATGGATCTACTTTTAATCAACAAACGTACGATCTGTCAAATCTAACTTACTTGCTCAGTATCCCTGAAACTGCATTTTAACGAAACAACAAACTGCAGAATTGAACCACTGGACCTCCATGGTGCACTGTGCCCTTTCCCCATGTAGTGCGATCTCGGAATTGGTATATTTAAGTGAGGGTGAAGCCCCCCACTTTGGTGGGCTCCATGTCTTTCTGATGTCCTTCTATTCCAGTGTTGTAGGATTCTACGTGTGGGTTTACCCTTTTTCCTTTCGCGTATGTCCGGCCAGTATTTCAATGTTTTTCAGTCCCTCAAGGTGCGTCGGGCGTCTTATGTGGCTGCAGGAACATGGGCCATAAAAGTTACATCTGCATGCACCAACCCTCTGAACTCTTCAGCCACCAGTCATACGGCAGGTGTTCGTGCTACTTGCTGACGTCAGATTAGAAATGATCAAGTAAGTGCTCTGTTGGGGAACCTTTCAGTCCTCCTCTTTTTAACTATAGACAGTTTATGTCATCCAGAAGGGGCAAGTGTAAGTGTAGCCAGCAGATTCCCCACAAAGACACCCATGATCAGTGCCTTTTTTGTGTGGGTAAGGAACATGACCATAAGAACTGCCCTATTATTTGTCAGGCATTCGTCCCAAAGACCTTACGTTGCCGTTTGCATGCTCTGAACCTTTATCTAGAGAACCAGTGGTTAAAGCAACTTGCATTAGGGATGGAAGGTGTGTCTGATGCCCCATCAGAACTGCCTAAGAATAGGGCCAAAGCCATGCAGCCTAGCTCCTCTGCTGGGCCTTTACCGCCCATACCTCAGCCTGTGGCCGACATCGGCCTGGTAGAGGAATCGGCTTCCACCAGTCAGGATAAAGCGGGTATCTAAGAGGAAGCCGCACAATCCCAAGCAGACGGCACATCCGTAGAGGTTTTACCGGCATCTGCCTCAGACACCGGAGGGGAACCAATGCTGTCTGTGGGCCTGTTGGATTTAGGCGATCCCATTCCTTCATCTAACTCAAGGCCTTCTCCTAGCCAGACACCAGCTAGGCCTCTCAAAAAGAAACAAAAGACAAAGATCTTTCGACACCGCCTCAAAGCATGCCCGATTGGCAAGCTTTCAACCAAAGCCTATTCAATGCCTTCATGGCCCTACGTCCTACTACGACAGGAAGCCCTAGCATTGTCCCTCCTCTCTTAAGCCCTAGGCCCCAAACCTCAAATACAGTAAGGAAGGACAAAGAAGAGGAAGAACTTTCTGACTCCTCAGAGGACTCCCACTCCTATTTCTCACAGATTTCCTCTCCCCTGGGATATGGATCACGAGACGAAGAGTCCATTGAGCCCGACTCCCCAGTTGAGGATTTAACCTTTGGGGAAACTATCTGCAAAATGAAAGATCACTTTAAGTGGGAATCCACTGACATGACTGAGGTGCAGAAGAGGTTCTATGACTTCATACAGATGGACTCCCCCAGTCCTTCTGCTATCCCTCCAATTCTGCCAGCCTTTCTGGATGCTTTTCCCTCAGCATCCCGTAACCCTGACTCCCAACCTCCAGCCCCATGCGGGGCAGACAGATTGTACAACGTCCCAGAATCAGGGAAATTTCTCCTTAAGTGGCCTCCAGGCACTATCTCCATCCACTGATAGGGCTTTCAAGCTGCTTCCTACCACAAACATTCTTCCAGCTGACAGACAGCAAGACAATGGAACGTCGTGGGAAGAAAATCTACACTTCAGCCACCCTGTCTTTCAGGGCCACAAATTACCAGACCCATATGGCCAAGTACTTATTAGCCCTGCTGGATAAGGCCAATAAGGAATTGGCTGACATCCCAGACTGTGCAGCCAAAGCATCTCTGTCCTCCCCTTCTAGCTTTCACCTCTCAGGTGAATAGACACTCCATAAAGTGCAACTATGATGCAACTGAAGCCTCACCTAGGTCAGCTGCATCAGCCTCTGCTTTAAGGAGATACTCTTGGCTACGTCTGCAGCCCCTCCCTGATGACTTCAGGGCTAAACTGACTGACGCCCCTCTAGATCATTGTTTGACACCAAAATAACTGACTTCAAGTCTGTTCAGCAAAAAGGCAAAGAAATGCAGGACGCAAAACACCTGCTCCTTTCGCCCATCCCTAAGTTCTATAGGAACTATCCTGCCAAAATGCAATTAATTAGAAAACCTTCTTGCCCTATGCCTCCCTCCAGGCCTAGGAGACCCCCCCCCCGGCTAGACCTTCTCCAGCCACCAGCCAGAGGCCTCCCTTTCAAGCTAGGGCAGGTAGTGTCTTGACTACCTGCCAACCTCATTACCTCTCCCTCCTAACCCCATAACCCTGTTTGCCCATCTCTCTCACTGTCTCCCTGTATGGTCTCACAAATGAGTTCTTTCCATCATCCAGAATGGTTGCTTCCTGACCTGGATCCACCCCCCCCCCCCCATTAAGATTGGGCACTCCAAAACTACCCACCAGTCAGCTACCCCTCCTGCAGCCGGTACTGCAATCCCTGCTGACTCAAGGCACCATAGAATCAGTGGCTCTGGAAACAAAAGGAAGAGGATTTTACTCTAGAATTTTTCTGGTTCCCAGAAAAGATGGATTATGGAGACCTGTACTCGATCTCAACCCTTTCCTAAAGGTGCCTGCCTTCAGTATGCTCACTCTCCCCACCCTCTTCCCCCTGCTCCTGCCTCAAGGGTTCATGGCAACCGTAGATATAAAGGTTGCTAATCTGCACATCCCAATAAAGCCCACATTCAGGAAGTACCTGAGTTTTTTGGCAGGCTCATCTCAGTTTTAATTCTGTGCCCTTGCCCTTTGTGCTTTCCACTGCGCCCAGGGTATTTACAAAATGTGTGTTTCCAGTCATTGCCTATTACAGGACAAAGGGTATCCAACTATTCCCTTACCTAGACGACCTGCTAATTCGGACAGACAATCAGAAGACCCTCCTCCTTCACACTTAGGTTTTTCTGTCTCTCTTGCTATTGCTGTTCCCAAAATCGCATCTGGAGCCCACACATGACATTGTTTTCCTGGGGTTCAGGATTCGCACAGACCTCATGAAGGCCTTCCTACCACCAAGACAGTGTGGTGTCCTTGACAGAACACCTGCTCGGTATCCGCCAAGCATCAGAACTGACAGCAAGGCAGTACCTGAGACTTCTGGGTTACATGGCAGCCACTATACCCATGCTCCCCGTAGCAAGACTGCACATGAGGAAACTACAATGGTATTTCTGGTCGGTCTGGACCCAGCATTCCCATTCCCTGGAATTCAGGGTACCACTTCTTCTCTACTTGAAACAGGAAATTCAGTGATGACTAGGACAGGTGGTCAAGAACCCAGGCCTTCCCCTCCAACCACCCCCGCCCACTCAGATCATGCATACAGACACTTTAGATCTGGGCTGGGGAGCAACACTAGGCCAATTACAGTTGCAGGGTTTGTAGCCAAGCACACACAAACTAGAGCACATCAGTGTCAAAGAGATGAGAGCAATCCTACAAGCCTTCCTACCCTACATCCAGCAAGGCCCCCTCAAGATGTTCACTGACAATACCACTGTCCTGTGGTATCTCAACAAACAGGGAGAAACTAACTCCTACCTTCTTTGCAAACTAGCTCTGCTGGTGTGGGAATTGGCCTCCTCGCAGGGGATTACCCTACAGGCAGTTTACATCCCCTCCCTTCACAACTCCCACGCAGGTTATCTCAGCAGGACCATCTCAAATAACCACAAATGGATGTGTCACAGAGATGTCTTCTTGGATCTGGTCCACCGGTGGGTACACCTCAAATAGACCTGTTTGCCTCTTGTATCAAAAGGCAACTTCCTGGCTTCTGCACCAGGACACCAGACCCCAAGGCACTGGCAACAGATGCCTTCTCAATTTCTTGGAAGGGGAAATTTCTGTATGTTTTCTCTCCCTTCCCTTTGATTCAAAAGGTACTGCTGAAAATTCAGCAGGACACACCAAAAATCTTGCTGGTGACTCTCTACTGCCCATGACAGCACTGGTTCTCCCTTCACCTTCATGCGTTCAAGGGCAATCACCACAAGTTACCACCCTCAGTGGCCTCATCACACAGAACAAGGGAACACAGATACACCCACAGTGGCAGTCTCTGCACCTCACCCTGTGATTAATAGGATTCTGATCCTCTTTAGACACTTGTACACTGAGGACGTGCTCAATGTCCTGCAGGAGGCCAGGAAACCTAACACAAGAAAATCTTATCCCTCAAAGTGGAAAAGGTTTTCCATATGGTGTCTCAAAAAACAGTTGGACCCGCTGGCAAGCGACACCCTCTTATCATGTCTTACCTGTGTGAACTACTGCAGACTGGTCTGGCCTACTCTTCTTTAAAAGCACACTTGTCTGCAATCTCTGCCTGTCTCCCTCTGGATCCACCCCTAGCATCCAGACTTCCTGCCAAACTCTTCCTCAAAGGGGTACTTCACTTGAGACCTCCCAGGAAACCGTTCCCTCCTCCCTGGAATCTTAACTGTGTACTAGAAAAACTCACCCTGGCTCCTTTTCAGCCAGCAGACAAAGCCTCACTAAAATTTTGCACATGGAAAACAGTTCTATTGGTGGCTCTGACCTCAGGCAGGAGGGTCTCAGAGCTACAAGCTCTAATGGCTACACCTCCTTTTCTAGTCTTCCACCTGGATAGGGTACCCTCAGGACTAACCTGTCCTTCTCGCCCAAGGTAGTGAATGATTCGTCTTTGAACCAGGCCATACACCTGCCCACCTTTTTCCCCAGTCTGCAGGGGGATAGTGAGAGAGTACTTCATTCCCTAGATGTCCACAGACAGCTGAGGTTTTATCTACATAAAACCAAGTCCGTTAAGAAATCTAACCAACTATTTGTCTCCTTCCACCCTAGAGCCCTGGGGAAAGCAGTGACCAATCAGACCATTTCGGCCTGGATCTCCAGGGCCATTTCCTTCTGTTACTTATACCATGGGAAAACCTTGCAGGGCAATATTAAATCCCACTCCACCAGAGCAATGGCCTCTTCTGGAGCCTTCTTTAAGGGACTAGACACCAACACAATGCTTGAGGCAGCTACTTGGTCCTCAGTGCACACTTTCACCAAGCATTACAAGCTGGACTATATCTCTAGGGCCAGGCCAGGGTTTGCCAGGGTCATCCTTCGCGGATTCCTGGAAACTTCTTCCAGACTGCCACCCAATTTACAGTAAGCTTTGTACTCGCCCACATGTAGAATACTGCAACATTGAAAAAGAAAGACAGGAAAGATGTGTAAAATCTTACCATAACCGTAGATGTCCTTTTCATCCATGTTGCAGTATTTCTACCCTCCCTTCTTCCCCTTCTGTCAGGTTGCACTTGCTCTTCTGGGTGGCACTGGACGGGCTGTGCCCTACTAGGACTGGCTCCAACTGGGGCTTTCTGTTCTGACGGCTGGTGCGTGCTGATGTCACTTTTATGGCCCACATTCCTGCAGCCACGTCAAATGCCCAACACACCTTGAGGGACTGAAAAACTTTGGAATATTGTTCAGACTTACATGAAAGGAGTAAGGGTAAACCCACATGTAGAATGCTGCAACATGGAAGAGAAGGACATCTAGGGTTATGGTAAGATTTTACACAACTTTTCTTTGTGTGTCGTTTGGATGGTGTTCCAGTGGTTCCTTTCCCTGGGAAAGGAATTTGGCAGTTTGTTGTTTCATTGACATGCAGTTTTGGTGGATAGTGAGTGGGTAAGTGAGATTCGATGGATCATACTTTTGTTGATTTTTGATATATATATATATATATATATATATATATATATATATATATATATATATATTTATATATCTACCACAACAGATTCCCCAGATAGAACTTAGCAACAAACCAGTTTCACCATATAGGCGTCTGTTTGTTCACAGTGTTATTAAAGGTGAATCCTTAGCTGAATGGAGTAGTTTATTCACCACAGAATGTTATTTTGAAGTAAGCTGGTGCTGGGGAATCTGTTGTGGTTACTACTGGCTGTCCGTGCACAGCTTTACTTTGGGGTAGCCATTGGTTCGTGCACCATTTATGTGTATATGTATATATATATATATATGTATATATATATATATATATATATATATATATAATATATATATAATATATGTATGCATATATGTGTATGTGTGTGTGTGTGTATGTGTATATATATATATATATATATATATATATATATATATATATTTTTTTTTTTTTGGTTTCATTAAATATTGTTTATTGCTAACTGATGACAGTTGTATTCATAGCCTGAAAAACATAGGCTGCATAATGGGTTTTGCTTTTTGACGCCCCTAGTTTAGGTGATGTCATGATGGTTGTGGTGATTCTGTCCTAAGCATTGTCTCTTTGTCTTTTTAAAAAGTAGATAACTTATCTGTCAGATTTTTGCAGGTAGTTTATGTTGATGTGCAGAACGATGACAGCTGAGAGAGTTAGCACATGATCTAGAATTTGTTTATTTCACTTTCATTTGATTTTGTACTGCAGGTCTTAAGATCTACCTTCAGTGTAGCAGTAGTTCATAGTATAGGATTAGGGTTTTTCCATTTTCTTAGTGTTGATTCTTTTTACATGAAACCGTTACTGTTTCATATAAAAGGTAATACTGGTGTCGTACATCTAAATGTGGTAAGAGTCTCCAGTATAAATCCATTATTGACACATGCCATCTTCATTTCTTCTTGTCACATGACAAACCACTGCTTATTTTAGTGCCCAAAAACCTCTGATTAGTACTCGCATGCATAATGTTGTATGTCCATTTTCCAGTTACCTTTTCAATTTTTGAAACAGGGGTTATATCTGCTTCTATTAAGCGTGCTTGTGGTAGGCAGACTGCCCTCAGGGATTGACACACTCAGTTCTTGTTTTGTTTGGAGCCTTCACTTGATTCAGTCTTGTTAATATCTGGCAGAAATTTAGTAATGGGATTTGAATGACATGACTAAAAGCATTATTGTGATATTTAGCTCCAAAATGCTTTATTCCATACATGAGTCCCCTCAAACGTTTTATCGTATTGATTCCAGTTATTCTCAGTGGAGATAATATATAATTATTGACCGTGGGATGGGTAAGGCCAGTCTGACACCAGACAGGATAGGCTAATTCAAGCATTAAATGGAAATTGGCTAGGCTTAAAATGGCCTACAAGGGTAGCTAGCCTAATATTTATGAATCTCTTTGATAGAGAAAATATTGAACTGACAAGAAAAGCAATCTAAGAAAAAAGAGATTAACAAATATAAGAACTTTTTCTTTGAAAAGAGATAAAATTACAGAAAAAAAGAGAAATCTAACAGACCCTCAGAGCGTGAATCAGTTTTAGATAAAATGAATCATCAACAAGTTTTATAAACGTGGATTCTTATAGTAATAAATAGGGCAGAGAAAATATAAGGATAATACGTTTCTCTAGTCTTGCATAATGTACCTGATTATCCTTGTATTTTTCTCTGGCCTGTGTCTCCCATATGTTGAAAGTCTCCTTTTTTTTTTTTTTTTTTTTAATAAAACAAGTAGTTTCTATAGCATATATTAATAGAAGAAAGTCCAGGCGAGTTGACTTTTTTCCCATTGGTATATGCTTGATTTACAACAGGCACACTGGTTGGGTTGACCAATTAGTGTGCTTGTTTTTGAATGTTAATGTCCAGTCATTGCATAATAAGAAATAATCCACAACTGTGCCTGGGTGTATCAGGATTTATCCATGGTTAGTGTGGTTTGATCACAAGGGAGAAGCCTGAGTGATTAAACAGACAACCATGGATAAATCTTGATATACCCACAAACAGGCGTGGATTATTTCTATTATACAATAACATTATTTAAGAAAAAAAATCTTACCTTTTCTAAATAATGTAATTTTATTAAAAGTCTGTAGTGCTGTTCCACCAGCTTCTGGTAGTCTGTGACACTTAGTTGATATACTGCGCATGCTCTGCATGTATCAGCTCCCCAGAAAGTTGCCTTTGGTGACCACCCCACCTCCACCCTGCAAGTCATTGAGCATTGGCGTCATTAAGTGAGTTGCAGTGGAACTGATAGTACAGTTTCTGGCACAGAACGTTTTTTTTGTTTTTATTTTTTAATATGTATAATTTTGTAACCTGCTCCATGGAGCAAGACTAATAGATTTTTTTTAAAAGCAGCTTGAATTCTGTGCTTAGCAGTGAGGAGAAAGAAAGAAAGCTAAACTGGTTTTAAAAAAATCTTAAACTGACAGTCTGCTCAATGGACCAGGTTACAAGGATGGCATTACAGTGCATACTGCAGTGGAAAGACTGTCTGACAGCAGCAGATGTCTTTCTATTGGTATATACTCGATTTACAATGGGCATGCTGGCTGGGCTGCCATATCAATGTGCTCATTTTTGAATAGCAGTAAGTCATCACTGTATAATTCTGCTTTGATAACTTCCATATCAGGGGGTTTCAAACTGGTCTCTAAACTACCCAGAAATGATTTACAGACACAAATGCTTAGTCAGTTTAAAATTAAAATTGCAACAACCTCGGTACAAACACCAGATCCTGCTAAAATAGCACTACACTTGCAGAGGCTACCACAAGCATGCCAAGCATAAGTTATTTTAGGAAAACTGAAATCTGTATTTCCAAGGAAAGAGTCTCCCCATCTGAGACTGTGACAGATGCGCCTCTTTTATCAGAGCCTCTCATAGATTATGGATTGTTTTGCATAAGGATATTTCAAGAATGCCCAAGGAACCACCTTGGTTCAGCAGCATCCAGTACCACTTCCTGGAATGGGCTAATGTTGGTCTTCTTTCAGTACTGAAACAAGGACCACTTGCCTTTATCTTTGAAGTTTAAAGAAGGCAAAATGAAAAGAAATAGTCCGTCTCCAATGTGTTTGGATGAAGACTGGGACATCCTAAATGGGCCCAATTTACCCCCTTTGTTCTCTGCTCTTTTTATGGGATCACCTATTTAAAATCCCCAGTCTTCCCTCTAGAAGAAAAAAAAAATTTTTTCTGAAACCGTTATCTAGTTGAGGAATGCTTATTGGTAGCCTGCAGGAAACACTTGTTTAACTTGGAGGAGGACAGTGCTAGTGATGAGACTCACTGAATTGAAATAGACTATCCCATTCTCCATCAGGCATATAATAATGTCATAAAACTAAGTTAACAGTATCCAGATTTGCATGTTCTTTCCAGAAAGGACTGCCTTGGAAGAGCTCCATCTGACAGGCACACTCGTGCAGTGGTTAGAAGACAGATATCTCTAGTTTCTCTCTCTGTCTTCCTCATCACAGGTCAGAAAAGCTTAATCATTAGCTGCACTTTTCCTTTAGCAGGTGGTAAGGATTGAAAGAGTCATGTGGAAAAAGGTCTTTACCTTTGATAAATTTACCATAAGGACTTGTATTACATGGCTCACATGATTACCAAATCTCAGTTTTGAATCACATACAAGAACAGCTTCAAAAATGATGAGTCATGCTCTGAGGGTAAAGACAGGCTTGAAAAGATTAATTTAATAACAGATAAACTTGATGTTGTTGCACTTAAGTGTGCTTATGATGCTATCAGTGCATATTCCATGGCTGTCTGGTGGAGCATTAAGGAGGCATGCCTATCTCAGGCAGGTGTGTGAGCTATCCTGAAAATGTTAATGCACATCTTTCCAGTGCTTGACTGAGTTTTAAGAAACCAGTAATAACTTTCAGCTGAACTTAATGAAAAGGGTAAAACAAGGTCCATTCTGAAGCAAATGTTTCAAGCACCCACTTCCCAGTCCTGCCAAAATGTTGCCATGGTTAAGAACCTTGTTACATGAAACAAATATGTATTTAACAGCCTCCAAGCAAGACGTAGTATAAATCTAAGTAGTCTGTGTCTGCCAAAGCATCAGGAGGAAAAAATAAGATACTCAAAGAGATCCTATTGGTGATGTCTGCTTGGTGCTTCTTCCATACCCCATACCCTTGGGAGCTAGTCTGCAGTATTTACTAGTGTGGATGTCAGTGACTTCAAACAACTGGGTTCTTCAACATAGCTGTTCATGGTTGCAGTAGTTTCATTACACACTTCAGTCAGTCACGTCCCAGTCCATACAAGCGTCCTCAACAGGTGACCAAGCTTTAGTATAATTGTAGTAAGTAATGCAGAAAAAGGCAGTACAGCAGTCTCCAGCAAATCAGAAGGATCAACATTGTACTACAGAATGTTCCTTGATGTTCGTTGTGTTTCACTGTTGCAGTCATTACACTTCGGTTATCCTGCTGGCAGGCTACCCGCAGTCGGCCCGAGTTCCAAAGTCTAGGTCTGACGTCGGTTGCTGTCGCCTCTTCCCTGACGTTAGTGTGCCAGGGGTATAAAAGATGCAACAACGCCATTTTCTTCAGTCTTCCTTACCGCGCGGTGCCCGAAGCAGAAGCAGTTCGCAAGTGCCATTCGGCCGACTCCTGAGATTTTCGAAATAGAGTTTCAGAACCAAAGTCTTCAATAAAGCTAAGTACCCTGTTGGGGAAACTTTTTCTTGCTCCAGACCGATGTCAGTAAAAGTTAACAATTGTATTACTTGTGGGAAGCAAATACCTCATAAGGACTTTCACTCTTACTGTATTCCTTGCCTAGGCCCTGACCACGACGTTACTAGTTGTCGGTTTTGTGCTACATTCAACAAACGCACTATTAAACGTCGGTTTGATTTTGCATTACATTACTTTGGCCGAAGGTTTAACTATATAATGCCGTCGGAACAACCGATGACCGGAATTCATAAAAAACACAAAGACAAGGAAAAGGACAGGCATCCGAGGCCCAAAACCGATGGTGAAACCTCTTCTAGGCCAGTTGCCGGTTCGCCAGTTCTCAGTGAGGCGCTTTCGCAGCCCCTGACACCTGCTACCTCAGAGCCACAGGCCGTATCCGACTCCCACGTGGAAACAACTAGGCCTCTGGATACTCAAGGTATTGGGCCTATGGAAAATATTCCCTCAGATGGATCCGGAGCCACTGAGCAGGCATCAGCTTCTGAGGGTGTTTTCAGACTTTCACAGCTTACTATTAAATCCTCTGCAGCAGCCAAAGTACAGTCAAAAACACCATTAAAGACAAAGTAACAAGTACAGCATTCTCCTGGACAGTCAACCATGCCAAAGAAACAGATGCTTAAAATGGCCGAAGACTTAATTACTTTGATCAGGGGTTCCCATCCCCCTCCTGATAAAAGGCCTAGGCAAGACATTGACTATGATTCCTCTGACCAGGTTTCTATTTCCTCTGATTCCTCTTCAGATCAGGGCTGTTCTCTTCCTCCCTATGAGGACTCTGATGCTGAAGAATCTATCCCTTCAGCCTCTCCACCTGAGGATTACTCTTTTGGGGGAAACTCTGCACACCATGAGGGAACATTTCCACTGCGAGAGCCAGGATTATTCAGAATCCAAGAAAAGGCTCAGAGATTTTCTTTTACTGCCTCAACACAGGCCCCTGGCTATCCCCCCTGTGCTTGATATAGTTGATGATATTTTCTCTGAATCCGGTCTGTCTCCTGATTCTTTATCCCCTGTGCCAGTCAAGCCAGACAGGTATTACAGGGTCCCTGACTCTCATAAATTTCTTTATAAAAACTCTGCTGCTGACCCTGAAACCATTTCTCAGGGTCCCAAAGGGGTTAAGGCTTCCACTGCTAAAAACCCTGTTCCCTCTGATAGGGATTCTAGAGCTGTGGATAGATGGGGGGAAAAAGTTTACACCTCTGCTACTTTAGCTGTAAGGGCTTTAAACTGCCAGTTTCACATGCTTAAATATCAACAGTACCTCATGTCTTTGTTAAAACAGAAAATGCTTACAAATTCAGAGAATCCTGACAATAAGGAAATGCAGGAATTATTGCATGCAGCTGAACAAGTGGGAAAGCATACTCTGCAATGTGGTTTTGATTCATTAGATGCTTCTTGCAGAGCCGCAGTTACAGGCTCTGTCATTCGAAGGCATGCTTGGCTTAAAGAACAAAGTTTACCTGAACATGTTAAAGTAAAATTATTGGATGCTCCATTACAGCATGATACTTTGTTTGGTGTTAAGGCAGAAGAGGTGTTAAAGAAAATGGAGGATAAAGCAAAATCTATGCAGACAGTAAAGGATTTCTTACAGGATCAACCACCTAGGTTTAGTGGAAACTGGCCTTCTAAAAATTGGTCCTTTCAGGTGTCAAGACAGGCCACAAAGAGGCAGATACAGATGCCCAAGAGGCAGATCTCAGCCCCAAGGCTCCTACAGACCTAAACAATGGGGTGCTTCTGCTCCCAAAGGAGGAGAAGACAAATCGCAACCTTATAGAAAACAGTCCCAATGACTTTCCTCTACAAAGGCCAAGAACTTACCTTTTGGCAGCACCCCTATTGAGAAAGCTAGCACTTTTCACACATAATCACCCAGGACAAATGGGTACTGAATATAGTTTCTCAGGGTTACAGGTTCCACTTTCACACTCTTCCAAAATCAAAAGTTATGCCGGACCTGCCACAAAACCAATGGGCAGAGGCACAAAAGGAAATTGCTGCTCTCATGGACATGGGAACTATTCAAAGAGTACCACAGCAAGAACAGGGATAAGGATTTTATTCAAGACTCTTCCTGGTTCCCAAAAAGGACAAAGCCTGGAGACCAATACTGGACTTGTCAATTCTAAATACTTTCCTGGATGTTCCAAAATTCAAAATGTTAACACTGCAGCAACTTCTACCCATGCTGGGCAAGAAGGCTTGGCTAGTTACTTTGGACCGCAAGGAGGCATACCTGCATGTCCCAATCAGACAATCGTGCAGAAGATACCTCAGATTCATAACTGGCTCAATGCATTACCAATTCTCTGCACTGCCCTTTGGCTTATCTACTGCACCCAGGGTCTTCACAAAATGCCTGGCACCAGTAATTGCATTTTGCAGACAGAGGAATTCAGATATATCCCTACTTCGACTGCCTTATTCAAGCAGAGAGCAAGGACATGCTACTAAAGCATCTGGCGTTTGTAAAAAGATTATTAATCTGCCTAGGGTACACAGTAAACGAAAAGAAATCAAAACTTGTGCCATCTCAAGAGATAATATTCCTGGGTGCAAGCTTAAATACAACTGCCCAGATGGCTTATCTCACGCCAGACAAGCAAAGGCAACTGACTCATTACTTTCAAATGATGGCAACAAAGATCCAGCTCCCTGCAAGAAAAATTCTGCAGGCCCTGGGCTTCATGGCTTCCTGCATTCTACTAATTCCATATGCAAGACTGCATATGAGGAAACTACAATGGTATCTAAAAAGTGTTTGGACTCAGCATTGCCACAGCCTGGAAAGAATAGTAACTATAATTCCCTGTCTACAACAGGAATTTCGATGGTGGTCCATGGCCTGTCACCACAACAAGGGACAGCCCTTCACCTTACCCACAGCCAGGCAGACAATAACAACTGATGCATCGGATTATGCCTGGGGGGCACACATGGCAGGAAAATGTATTCAGGGCACGTGGCCCAAGGAACAAATGCATCTTCACATCAATCAAAAAGAGATGCTAGCTGTACAGAATGCCCTAACAGCCTTCAAGGATCTACTACATCCAGGACAACTATTACTAAAGACAGACAACACCACAGTTATGTGGTACATAAACAAGCAAGGGGGCACACATTCCTACCCCCTCTGCAGGCAAGCCATGACTCTGTGGAGCACAGCACTGACCTATCAAGTACATCTGCAGGCACAGTTCCTGCCAGGAAAGAAAAATACACTGGCAGACTAACTTAGCAGAAATCTCATGGATCCGCACGAATGGAAACTAAATCCACAGGTCTTGAGCATGATAACAAGGAAATGGGGACGCCCGGACATAGATCTTTTTGCCTCCCCTCACAACTGCCAACTACAGAAATTCTGCACAAGAACTTATTACTCACAAGCATGGAAAGTGGATGCTCTTTCATTCAGCTGGAAAACCCTGACAGTTTATGCCTTCCCTCCACTGCCTCTTCTTCGCAAGGTACTCCTAAAAGTCAGACAAGAGAAGCCAAAAATGATCCTGATTGCCCCAGACTGGCCACGCCAGCACTGGTACCCAATCCTAAAGAGCTTGTCTCGAGGCCCAGCCTGGCCTTTACCTCAAATTCCTCATCTTCTGACTCAACAAAACAATCAGATTCTACACAGTCAACTCAGAACCTTAAATCTGGCTGCATGGCAGATAATATAGCCACTCAGACCACACCTCTCTCTAAAGCTGTTATGGATGTCATTTTAGAAGCCAGGAGGCCCAGCACTAGGAAATCTTATGCAGAAAAATGGAAGAGATTCTGTGCTTGGAACCAGGCACAAGGACTCGAACCACTTGTTCCAAATATACCTCAGATTTTACAATACCTAACTGAGATGCTGGACAAAGGCCCAGCCTTTTCATCTATTAAAATCCATGCCTCTGCCATTTCAGCTCATTACAATACAGAACCTCCTATTTTTTCACATCCACTGCTAAGGCAGTACCTCAGAGGGGCAAGAAACATAAGACCCCCAAGGAGAGCACCAATACCTACTTAGGACCTCAATTTTCTATTAGAAAAGCTCACACTGCCTCCTTTTGAGCCAGCCAACACAGCTGATATAAAATTCTTATCATGGAAAACTGCTCTGCTCCTAGCAATAACTTCAGTAAAAAGAGTCTCAGAGTTGCAGGCATTAATGGCAGTGGAACCTTTCATAATTCTTCATCAGGACAGGGTCTCTCTAAGGACAAACCCAACATTTATGCCAAAGGTGGTTTCCAGTGTGGCTCTTAACCAAACCATTCATTTGCCAACTTTTTATCCAAATCCCCAGAATAAAGGGGAGAGACTTCTGTACACTTTGGATATACACAGACAGCTATGATTCTACTTGGACAAAACAAAAACTTTCAGAAAAAAATGAGTAACTGTTTGTAGCTTATGCTGCAGGATCACAAGGAAAGCCTATCTCAAAGCAGACAATTTCAGGACACTGCATTTGCTTCTGCTATGCACAACATGGCAAATCAGTGCCTAAGGGCATAAGGCGACATTCCACCAGAGCAGCAACCACTTCAGCAGCCTTCCTCAGAGGAGTACCAACTAACGACATTTTAGAAGCTGCAACCTGGAGTTCAGTGCACACTTTCACTAAGCACTACCACTTACCTCTCTACTCTAAATCCAGAGCAGGCTTTGTCACTGTAGTTCTGCAGGGCCTGGTAGCCTCTACTAATCCTATTTAGGCCCAGCCACCCAACCTCAGCTTTGGGATTCAACCCAAGTGTAATGACTGCAACAGTGAAACACGAACATAGTACAGTTGTGTACCTACCATAAATGTAGATGTTCGAGTGTATTCACTGTTGCAGTCCAGGTTACCCACCCACCATCCCCCTTTCTCATTGCTGGGTCCTTTTCGTACTTCTCAACTCTCTACAACCTATGTGATGTATTTGCTTGTAGATGAAGGAAATGTTATTTTGGTACATGCATGTTTTTTGACATAATTTTTTCCAGCCTTTCCTATTTGGAGGCACCTGACATCTGGGGCAAGAAAAACTGAAGAAAATGGCATTGGTTGCATCTTTTATACCCCTGGCGCACTGACGTTGGGGAAGAGGGGACAGCAACCGACGCCGGACCTAGACTTTGGAACTCGGGCTGACTGCGGGTAGCCTGCCAGCAGGATAACCCAAGTGTAATGACTGCAACAGTGAATACATTCGAACATCTACATTTATGGTAGGTACACAACTGTACTTTCTGAAGAAAGACAACTTCTTGAGAGCAGTTCTAGATTTGTCTGCTTTGATCCACTATGAACTAAAAAAAATTTGGAATGGTGATATTAAATTATAGTCCTTTTCATAGGAATGATTCTTACATAACAGTACTGGATATGGAAAACATATGCCTTCGTATGTCAATAAGACCAATTTGTACACAGTATCTGTGGTTACAGGCATCTCATTTACTCGTATAATTTGTGTCTGTGCTATTTAGGCTGTCCACCTTCTGTTTTCCAAATGTTTATACTTATTTTGCTCCCCTTGGGAAGCAGCACATCACCATTTTTCCATTCTGGAACAATTATCTGCTGATGCATGTTCTTCGTGTTTCACTGTTGCAGTCTTCACTTCTAGGTTATCCCTGCTGGGTAGCCCTCGGCCGGCCCGAATACCAGAGTAAAGAATTTCCCTCCTGCGTCGGCTGCCTGTCGCCTGAGACTGATGCCAGGGCTATAAAAGAAGGCAGCTGACGCCATTACATCAGTCTTTCTTTCCGTGGAACCCAAAGCAGAAGCAGTTTGTGAGTGCATTGATCGGCCGTTGCCAGAGTGAGGGAGAAACCTACTACTTAGACCGATGTCTGAAAAAGTGAATAACTGCTCTGTTGTGGAAAGCAAATACCACATCGAGACTTTCATAATCTGTGTGTAACTTGTTTAGGCCCAGGCCACAACATCCCCAGATGTCGGTTCTGTGCCTTATTTAATGCTAGGACCATCCATAGAAGAGCTGAATTTATAGCTAGGCATTTCAAGGAGAGTAGATACCAATGCAAAATGGCGTCCGTCAGTCAGCCTGCTGTGGAAATTCCAAAATAGAGAAAGGAAAAGGAAAGAGGCCACAGAAGGTTAGGCCCTCAGACAACTCAAACCTGAAGTCAGCCAGCCAGCCAACGGTCCACTAGTACAGTGGAACACAGTGAGGAGCATACGCAGCCCCTGATGAAAGCTGAAGAGCTGTTGCAGGCCTCTACCGAGACCCTTTTGGTGTCTGGTACACTGCTAGATCAGGCTTCTCCTACCCAAATGTAGGTTGCCAGCCCCACGGTTGGGTCCGGAGCTGCTTTGCAGGCACCGGCTTCCACAGAGGCCTTTCAGATGACCGACGCCAGACAAAGAGCGACAGCCATGCCATCAGTCAAAACCACACATAAGCCCATTGAATCACTTAGACCTAAGACCAAGGCCACCCTTAGGAAAATACCTTCCTCAGAGCCCAGTCACAGACTACCTCCCACCCAACCTGCTCAGTCTCAGCAGTTACTTAGGATGGCTTAGGATTTAATCTCTCTCATCAGGGGTAACCAGTCTGCTCAAGCTACCCCAGCCAAAAGAAAAAGGGACCTTTCTCCAGAGGTGCTTTCGGAGCCAGAGTCAGAGGACTATGAATTTCTGGACTCCTGAAGAACAGCCCCTGGCAGCCTTGGAAGATTCCAGTGCTGAGGAATCCATTCCTTCTGCATCCCCTCCTGAGGACCTGTTATTCGGGGAGACCTTAAATTTCATCAGAGAGCATTTCCATTGGGAGGCTCTGTACTTGCCACAACATAAACCCTTAGCCATTCCTCCCATTCTGGATGTGGTGGAGGATGTCTTCCTGGAGTCTGGCCTCACCCCTGATGCCCTGCCCCCTGCACCCAGAAAGCCTGACAGATGTTGTAGGGTGCCAAACACCCATAAGTATTTGTTCAAGAACCCTGCAGCTGACCCAGAGGTCATTACTCAGGGACCTAAGGGGACTAGGGCCAGTTCCTCCAAAAATCCCATAACCTCTGACAAGGAGAGCAGAGCCTTGGACCGATGGGGCAAGAAGGTCTACACTTTGGCTACCCTACCCATTAGAGATCTCAATTACCAATTCTATATGCTTAAATATCAACAGAACATGCTGGATTTATTGAAGCAGAAAATTTCCAGCTTACCAGAAAGTACTACTATGAGAGCCTTGGACCGATGGGGCAAGAAGGTCTACACTTCGGCTACCCTAGCTATTAGAGCTCTCAATTGCCAATTCTATATGCTTAAATATCAACAGAACATGCTGGACTTACTGAAGCAGAAAATTTCCACCTTACCAGAAAGTACTACTACCAGAGAACTAGGAGATCTGATACACTCCAGCTCTCAAGTGGCCCAGCATTCTCTGCATTGCGGCTTTGATGCTTTGGAAGCCTGTAGCAGGGATGCAGTTTCTGGCTCAGTCATTAGAAGGCATGTATGGTTGAAGGAGCAACCATTGCCTGATCAGGTTAAATCAAAACTTCTGGATGCCCCCTTGGATAAGGAACAATTGTTCAGCCCTAAGGCAGAGGAGGTGATTAAGAAAATGGAAGACAAGGCCAAGTCAATGCAGATGGTCAGGGACTTCCTGCAGATACACCCCCCCCCCCAGATTCAGCAGGAACTTCCCTACCAAGCACTGGTCCTTTCCTGCCCAAGCAAAAATTGTGCAAAGGAAGGGGTGCAGAGATAGGTCCTCCAGGCACCAGCAGCAAAGCCAGCAGAGGCCTAGACAGTGGATGTCTACTATGCCTAGGCAAGGGAGTTCTAAGTCCACTCCCTACCCTAAGGACTCACAATGACTCCTCCTCTCCCCTCAGGCCCCCCCCCCCCCAAGACAGGCTAGGAGGAAAACTTTCCCTATTCCTAAACAAGTGGCAAACCATCACCGCAGATTGTTGGGTCTTAAAAATAATTTCCAAAGGATGCAGATTCACTTTCATAGAGAAACCCAGATTTTCAGGTTTTCCAGACTTGCCAGCAAACCAGAGGACAGAGGCCATCCGCCAAATTCAAAAACTTTGTGCTCAAGGAGCAGTGGGGCCAGTACCAAAGGAACAAGCCAGAAAAGGATTTTATTCAAGGTTGTTCTCAGTACCCAGAAAAGAGGACACCTATTCTAGACCTGTCCACATTAAACCACATTAAACCTGTCCCTCCAAGTGCCAGAATTCAAAATGCTGACCCTTCACAAGCTGTTGCCAATGTTGGCGCCAAATGCTTGGCTAGTGACCCTAGATCTGAAGGATGCCTGCCTCTATATCCCCATAAGGAGTCCTGCAGTAGTTTCCTACACTTTAGAGCAGGCTCAGAGCCCTTTGGCTTATCTACTGCTTCCAGAGTCTTTACCAAGTGCTTGGCTCTTGTTATTGCCTTTTGCAGACAGACATACAGATTTAACCCTATCTGGATGACTGCCTCATCCAGGCGGACACCAAGGAGAAACTCCTGCAGGATCTTACCTTTGTCCAAACCTTCTAACCTGTCTGGTATTTACCATCAACAGGGAAAAATCCCATTTCTAACCCACAAGATGGCTAACCTTCGTAGGAGTTCTCCTGGACACATTTGCCCAAAGAACCTTCCTCTCTCCAGAGAAGCAGAGCTTTCTCCCCCTCTACTTTTCTTAGCTAGCTCGCAGGGCCCACATCACAGCAAGGACGTTCCTGCAAGCACTCTCGTACATGGCATCCTGTTAGTGCCTTTGGCCAGGCTCCACATGAGAAAACTACAGTGGTAACACCACTCTGGGACTATTTACAGGTTTTTAGATATTTTTATACATCATTTTTGAGTCTGGCCACATGGGGTCTGGTATATTGAAGGAATTCCAAAAGTTTAGTTTGCCTCTATGTATCCCAGTATGCGTTGTTCGTCTCAAAAAAATTGCATCACATCTGCCACTATTTCCGTAGAGTTCCAGTCACTGCACTCATTTACAGGCATTCACTGCTGTGTTGTAAACACCTAGTTTTGGTTAACATGTTATCCTTTTTCAATGACTACTTCAAACCCAAGCAGTGCAAATGCAACAGAACTGAAAAGTGCATTTTATTGTGGTTTCTTCTTAGAAATGCTACCTTGAATTCAGGCTTGACGAAAGAAATCTAGTTCTTTAAGGTAAGTCCCCCTCTCCTTTCATACCTACCTTCCCTACCTGTCAAAGAGCTAAGGGTAATTTGACCCATTATTTGCATGTGATTGACAGCTCACAGCAGGTGACCAGACTAATGTACTGTTTGCTTCTCACAGCCTTTCCTTCCTTACAGTGGGACACTTTTTTGTTGTACTCCTTTCAAATTTAGATCCAAGCTCTGTAGTACTGAGAAAAATCACTTCTTTGCAAACCAAACTCCCAGTTTTCCCTTACACTGTTGTTAAATGGCTAACAAATGATAAGACTATAAAAAAAGATATATTTCAAGCACTTGCATGACAGCAGTTGCATGTTTTTTTTAAGTGGTAATTTAAGAAAATTACAGTCTCTCATACTTCATGTAATCTTATGTAATGTTCTCTATTAATTGTGACCATCTGCTTCTGTGTAAAAAGATGCAATTAATGTCCACGCATGGTCATTTTTAAAATTACGCAGCTGTTACTGTACTTTTGCCTGTACTTCCTCACTGTGCTTTGTCACATCAGTAGGGCTTTTCAGAAAATTGATATTAGTGTGACATTTTTGCTGTAATATTTCCAGGAATGGAACCCCCCCCCCCCCCCCGCGTGCATTCACACACACACAAAAAGCTGGAGAGAAGATGCAGGCAATGCAAACCTTCCTCAAATCCCTCAGATAAATACAGTTGATAGGGTACACTTAACACAGAAAAGGAGTTCCACACAGCATATACCCAGTAATATTAGGTTAACAGTGGGCTGGGCAAGGCAGCTCTGACATCACAATTTGGGAGGTTCACTGGCTCATCTGTAGAGCATGCAAATCAGGCAGCGCTTACATCACTTTGGGGGAGGAAACATCCGGGTAATTACAGCAAGAGCTCTGGTAGATGTGACATCATCATTTAAGAGCCAGCTAGGGGCTTTTCAACTTGTTTTGCAAAGTGAAAGTAAAACAGTAAAAAAACAGTAACAGTGGAAAGGTAGGAAGCCTGAGAGGTAAAACAGTTGACTGCATTACTTTTTAAAGCTGCAGTGATGATTTTTTGTGGCTGTATCAAACAATGGGGACTAAAAGAGACCGCAGTTGGAGCAATCTGCTTTAATATCCCATTGTTATCCTTTAATAGAACAGTGTGAATGGATAGGAAAGAGAGGAGAAAAAAAAGACTCAAGTGCTGGGTAGCAATATTATGTTACCATTGATATAATGCTTAGCCTGCATAATAAATGTTTTCTGTTAAGGTAAAAAATGTTGGTAAGTCAGCTCCAAGGGCTAGGCACATGCAGGTACAAAAATTCAGGTAACTGTAGGTTATAGTCCAATCCAATGTACTTAATACCAGAAGTTATAAAAACACTGATTTATTCACCAAGCCAAAATAAAAGTAAAACGCTGCACCAGCGTTTTTCATTCTGATAAGTATCAGAACTTCTTCAGACAACCAACAACACTAACTAGTGTTGTTGGTTGTCTGAAGAAGTTCTGATACTTATCAGAACGAAAAACGCTGGTGCAGCGTTTTACTTTTATTTTGGCTTGGTGAATAAAGCAGTGTTTTTATAACTTCTGGTATTAAGTACATTGGATTGGACTATAACCTACAGTTACCTGAATTTTTGTACCTGCATGTGCCTAGCCCTTGGAGCTGACTTACCAACATTTTTTTCTTAGTTTTCTGTGTGGTTTCTTTTGTTTTCTGTTAAGGTGTTTATATTACTCCAGCTTATTTTTAAGTAAATATTTAAACAAGTTTGTTTATATTGAAGTACTTAGCAACTGTATATATTATTATGCAAAATAAAAGGAAAAGAATGAAAAACAAAAGCAAGTAAGAAAAAAGAGAGCAGTATTGAGAAATAGAAAAAGGTAATATAGAAGAAAGCAGGCTTAGGTATGTATATATATATATATATATATATATATATATATATAAATATATATATATATATATATATATATATATACTAAATAAGTTGAAAGTTTGTACCGTATGATTCCATTTGTATCCTGTGTTTTCAGATGTATTGTTTAATAAGTTTTGAGAGTGATGGTTTTTATACTGTTTCCCCTTATGCTGTTTACTAGATTTGTGTAAGCCGCGGTGGTGCAGCGGTAGCGTTGCTGCCTCACAGCAAGAGGTTCTCCCATTCGATTCTCGGCTGGAGCATCTTCTGTGTGGAGTCTGCATGTCCTCCCTGCAGTCGTGTGGCGTTGATGCGTAGAATGGGCTGCCTTTGTTGAAGTTTGGGCGTCGAGCTGGCACCTCTGCACCCGTAAAAAATCTACTGCCAATCATTAGCGGACCAGAGTTCTGCTGTGGCGACCCCTAAAAGCCGAAAGAAGAAGAACAACAACTTCTTACTAGATTTGTCAGCTGTAGTTATTTTACCATTAGCAGCTTGTCTTTTTACACTGGGCAAAGAAAGGTTCATTTCTTTTACTTTCTCAAGTAAGTTGCTTTTCCTCACGAAGGCTGATGCTTCTTCAAGAGAAGTGAATATTTTTTGACCATCCGAGAGGGTAATTTTGATTCTGGCTGGAAACATTATCTGGGCTTTAATGTTGGCCTTTTTTAAGTCTTTAATAAGTGGGACACACGCTTTTCTCTTTGTGATCACAGCGGAAGTGTAGTCATTGTCAAATCGTATATTTTTCCCATTGACTTGGACTAGATTTCCTGACCATGCAGCTCTTAGTATTAAGTCTTTGTCTTGTGTAGATGGGAATTTTACAATGCTGGATCTTACAGCTGTTGAATTTTTTGATGCAGATGTATATGACAGGGACCTGTGGGCTCTCTCAATTCCGAAAGATAATGCGTCAGGGAGGTTTAGTATTTTTGGAAGCCAGTCATTTAGGAAGGGACTCATATTATTTCCTTCCATTTTCTCTGGAACTCCATAGATCCTAATGTTGTTTCTTCTGGATCTATACTCTAGGTCTTCCACCTTTTCTAGTAACTGGTTATTTTGTTGTAGTAAACAGTTTATCTGGTTGTCATTTTCCATTTGCCTGACATCTATTTCACTTACTAATTCTTCTATAGCTGCTGTTTGGTCAGAGTGAGTAGTAATAATTTCCTTTAAGTCATCAATTTGTTTTTTGCTTTCTTTCTTCATATTTTCCATAACCTTCTCTAAATTATCCATCTTTATAAAAAGGTCTTGAATGCTGGTGGTGATTATTGTTTGAAGTTCCTTTTTCATAGTGCTGTCCTGTAGAGATGTCTTCAAGTGACTCATAGCTGTTTCAGTCAGTAACTGGTGACAGAACTTCTGACAGCGAAAATTAAGATTTCTTCTGATAAAGTTGTTCACAGTATCAAGATAAGTAGTTGTGGAAAAATTCTTCAATGTTTATTGAGTTAAAATAGAAAAATCCTGTCAGAAAAAATAATTTCAGGCAGAGCATCAAGAAAGTGCAGCTAACTCCTTGGCATCTTGGCCACGCCCTCAGCATCAAATTTCTGAAGGGTATGATGTCTGAATCACGAATGGCTGTCATTTTTTGAATTCATTCCTCATTGATTTGTCAGTGACTTGCCAGAAAACCACAATTTTTATTAGAAACAGACCAAAAATATGAATAAAAATTCTGTGAAAATCTGTACAATTGAGCGTTGTGGGTAGCATGATGAAATCAGTAGGAGAGATGCCATGTTAGGAATGTTGGTAAATCTGGAAGTGATCACAGCAAACTCTAATGAGGACTAACACTGCCATGATGAAAAGGTGAATCCACTTTATATCGGCTTGTAAAAAAAGAAAGTAAATCCACAAACTCTTTAAGTGGTGGCAGATGAATGGACGATGCAGGCATTCTTCACTAGAGCAATTTATTAAAATATGTAGAAAACAAGCAAGAACCTTTGCCAGAACCCAGGTTCACAGAAACTAATAATGTATAAAACACCAAACAGACAAATGGACCCAAGGATAGTCTAATACTCCAGTGCTGTAAAATTCATATTTATTTCAGGTGCATAAGTGCTTTCGAAGTTTAACTGCTTCTTTCACTGCTAAAGAACCAATTAGCTGATTTATGGCTCTGTTCATGTCACAGTCCAGGCTAATTTCTAAACAGCTATTTCCCCTTATGCATCTTTATACCAAACGTATGACTCTAGGATTGTCACTCACTATAGTTATTGTTCAACTGTACTACTGTAACTGGATGCTTGTTTAACTTATAATTAATCTATATCCCTAAGCTTGTAAAGTTCTGAACTAGTATTTTTTACTATGTAGCACAAAATCTTACCAATATGTATCTTATGTTTTTGTAACTGTTCCAACTATGTTTGTTACTTTATCTAATTATGTAATTTTAAGTATGTGGAGCTTTTCTCCCTGGGCATCTGCTGAAAATGGGCTCTGCCCAGTCGGATTTTCTCTGTAAACAAATGTAAAATAAATAAATGAAAGATGTATAAAAATGAGTCATCTCTCAGATAAACATGAAAGTGTCCTTCAGTCTGAAAAGGGGCATTTAAACGTTTGTCTAAAGGGTAGATGCATATATTATTTTCATAACTACTTTAATAAATTGTTTTGTTCAGAAATGCATTTGCCTTCTGTTTGCTTGTCGCCTTTTAAAATATTTTTCTGTAGTATGGATAGCTGCATTTTAAAGGCTTTTTCTGGATTTGCTACAATAAATATTTAATTTTTTTAGTGTACCGTGCATAACTTCTTTACAGACATAGATGTTGCATGCTTAGAAATATTTCTTTTAGGCTTTCATTCTGTTATGTGATTTGCTTAAAAATGCAATTGTTTCCTAAAAAACATCTTTTATAATTTATGGAACACAGATTTTTAAGCAGTAAGACATACAAATCAGCTTAATCCGTTGTCTTTTTAACAGGTTGGACAGATGCAGATTTTACGAGAACAAATTGCAAATGAGTTGCGTTACTCATGCAAGTTTGACTCTAAGCATCTAGCAGCTGCACTGGAAAATCTTAATAAGTGAGTACAATCTACATATCAAGAAATGAGTAATGTCAATCTAATGACGAGTAAAAATCTGTATGTGATATTAAATCAAATGTCATTCATTTGTTTTGTGCTGATATATTTCTGTTGCTGATTTTAAGTTTGTGTTTTTAGAGCGCTTTTAGCTGACATTGAAGCACATTACCAGGATCCTTCACTGCCATATCCTAAAGAAGATAACACACTCCTCTATGACATAACTGCATATCTTGAGGCTGCAGGCATGCAGAGTCCACTAAACAAGGTCAGACTGCAACTTTGTGATGATACATTTAATCACATTCCTTGTTAAGATGTTCACTAATTAAATTAAAAGCCTATCCCCTAAAGGGAGTAGTGTAATTTATAAATGATTCTTGACATTTGTCTGTATTAGCAGTCAAAGAAATTACATTAAATTTTCACTAATGTGTGCTGCATTAAAGTACATTTACAATTTATATAAAAAATATTTTTGACTTTTTTCACTGCTGTTTGGGATGTGTTCTTTTTTAGCATTATATTAATTTAGTTTATATAATCCTTTTTCTCACAGATGGTACAACTTTGAAACATTTCATTTAATTGCTATTGATGAAAGTTATCGTGCATTGTTGTTTATTTTTTTATGTTTATTTTCTAACCAGTACTTTTTCAGAGAGGGTCACTTTAACAGTAAAAAATAACATTTAGGTTTACTAGCTCTCTAGTTCCTTTAGCCCAGACGGACTTCTAAACTGCCCCTTACCCTTGTGTAGGTTTGTTATGGTGCCTGTAAAAGTGTATAAACAGCAAGGGACCCCATATAAAATTCCAGCAGAGGTATGTACTGCCTTCAGTTCTTGCTGAGTATGTCTGCTCCCATTGTATTGTACTGGAATTTTTCATCTGCATAGTTAGCACCCAGCTTTATTGTCATTTGTTACTGTTTGACAGAAGAGTCATCAAAATAGAGAGGCTCATCTTGTTGAAATCATGTGAAGTAAGGCTATGTCATCTCTACCTGAATTGATCAACTAATGTACTGTGGTAGACAAATTGCATATAAACATTACACACACAGTACTTGATTTGTTTGCAGCCTGAACTTAAAGTTGAGTCTTACAGTATTTGTCTCGAGTTTTCCAAGTTAATTAGATTGGGTCACATTCTGCCACAGACCCAGGTTATCTGGTATTATTAATGCAGTGATAAAGGTTTAGAACTCCATTACTTCTATGTGAGTATCAGAATGGGATTGGAAAACTGACCCTTGGTTAGCTGTAGTCCCTTGATATCAGTTTTTATATCCGAGAGGAGAGGGATGAGGACAAACCCCATGGGTTTTGCTGGTGACATTCTTCTGTCTAGAGCAAATAAGCCTTCCATTAACTGGGCTCTATGAGATAACTCATTAGCTATCCAGCAAAACTGTGTCAGTTTGTCAGTCATCCCAGCATGAAGAAAAGTGTTGCAGTCCTTGGCAAGTTCCATATAAACAACATTGAATGTATCCTTGTCCTTTGCAATCCTTCTAAAAGACCTTTCTACTGGGGGATGTCAACTATCAATCAGTAATGTGGATCACCTACATTGGCAATGGTTAGCTTGCCCAACAATTCCTTAACATTTTAAATGCTACCCTCATACAAATAGTTAACTATCCTGCCCTTGATCTTGTCCTCACAAATATGGCTACTTCTTGCACACCTCCATATGCATACCTTCTATTGTTAAATCAGATCAGAAGTTAGTGATTCTTTCCTTTAAAAATGGTGGTTACCCCCTCCACACACACACACACACACACACACACGCACACACACACAGAGATACCTCTGTATTTTGGGATTTCAAAAGAAAATCTTAATTTACTTTTTAACCTAAATAAATTCTGCAGTAATCCTTCAAAATGTATCTCATTGTGTATTTGACTTCTAATTACACTTAAATGGTTGTATTGATAAGACTATCCCTATATGTATCAAATAAAAGGAGAAATTTCAAAACAACCCCCTAAGAAACAATAACCATATAAATAAATTATATAACATGAGATAGAAATTACGTATTCCTTAAAAGAGGTCTCATCCTACCTACCTAAGTGCACACCTAGGCAGACTAGTAAAGAGCTTAAGGGGGGGATGTATTAGGAAGCTCAGCAGTGAATATACAATTAGAATTGACATAGAAACCAAAAATAGCTACATATCTTTCTTCAGCAATGTCAGGATGTTAATAGCTAACGATCAACAATATTTGGAGTTGGTCCACAATAACACTGTCCTCTCTTTCCCATAGGAACTAGCTAATATATTCTATCTGCCAAATTGAGTGCAAATTATACTTCACTCACAGTTGTAGCTGTTCCACAGATTCCATAGTCCCATTCACCCTTTAATCAGAATGCAACAAGTCCTGTCAGTCCTCTCAAAAGTTAAGAACACCTCATTCATGGACGCTGATAAAAAAACATGTCCCCTGATTATCGGTGCCAAATATGTACTGTCTAAAACCCTACTTAACCTCTTTAATCTAAGCATCTGTACTGGTTACATTCCCAAAGTTTGGAAAACAGCCATTGCAATGCAATTCTGTGAGTGGCCCAACCACAGATCGTGGTGATTAGTCTAACTAGGCTCATATGTAAACTGTCAAATATATTTTCTCTTATCTCATTAATCTGGACTTTGAAAAACCTTTTAACCCTGGACTATCATTAATTCAGCTTTGTCAAAGGCAAGCCGTGCCCCTTTAACCTAGTAAACGTCTTTGAAAGAGTCACCAAAATAGCAGAGAGTGGCCCTGCAGTACCAGCTACATATCTGGACCTGGCCAAGACCTTTGACACTGTTTGTCATGCAAGTATTATTGACATACTTGTATGTCTGAATATAAACCCTTGTATTTTATAATGAATAACTAAGTGGTTGTCTGACAGAACCTATGTGGTTAGAGTCACAGATGCTATTTCTGAAAGCAAAAAGGTTATCAGTGGTGTACCACAGGGTTCAGTGTTTGGTCTGTTTTTCAGACATTCATGCCAACACTCTTGGCCTACGGTTGTCTGTGTTTGCAGGTGACTACTAAATTGTGAATTGTTGATCTTCCACTGACATAATTTGTCAAAAATGGTTTATACCATGTTAACCATTTAGTGCAAGGAGAACAGTCTTAAATTAGATGTGAAAAAATGTGGTTAATTTAGGTAAATAAAACATTTATCCCATTGTACTTATATAGGTGACTCATCTCTCCCATTATACACTGTTGTAAGGGATAATTCTTTACCTTTTGTCCTTCATGTCTTCACAGTAGCTCGGAAAGCCTTCTGTCTAGCTCATCTAATTTCAGTAGACATCTCCTCCAGAGCCAGAGAAGTCTTAATTCCTATTTACTCATACATCTTCAAGACCCTTAGTATCCAGACAGACTGTCATCTCTCTGTCTGGCCTTGTACTTTTATAGACTGTATGTTGGGAATCTCTGTTTAGCCTTTTAAGCCATCAAAGCTTCAACCTTCCTTGACTTCCTTTCACTGGGTATTTGAGGTACTATTTGTTCTGTGACGGACAAGGAAGTAAACCTTCATCAGCAGATAAATAAGACATTTTGGTATGATGGCTTTATCTCCCAACATATCCCTCATCTTTGGAATAAACCTGCAATGTCAAGCAGAGTAGCACGCTTACCACCTTCTAGGTAAACCTAAATAATTGGATAGGCTGCTTCATATTCTCCCCTCGTCTGTCTCATGTTGTCCTGCTTGAGGGTGGAAGGAACTTTTTAATATGGCTTATTGGCTAGGTGTTTAATGATCTGTAGAATGATTGTCTATTACTTAACTATAGGGTTGCCACCTTTCTACTGTGCCATTTCCTGACAAACAAGCCCCGCGCCATGCACATTCAAGCCACACCCATTCCTTTTAAAGGACCCTTCAGCATAAGTCTTTAATATCACATACAGTTACCAATAAGTAGAAAAATGTGCAACGAGTCAAAAGTAAATTAAAAAAACTTTATTTAGCAATACTTCAAAGGTTCACTACATACAACAGTACATCACACACAAGCATGGGAAAACTAAGCCCAAGTCTCATATCACAGGTAGTACTAAAATGGAAATACAATTAGATATTAAAAACACCAGTTCATTCAAAGCAGTACATTAAGTGTTCACCACACACAATAGTAAAAGAAAAGCAACTGTTTAAAGTATCTTCAGTTTTGCTAGAAATCATTGCTTATACTTGAAGCTATATTTGGCATTTGATCTAGCAGCCTCAAGTAATGGCTGGTTATTTCTCACAAATGAATAAAATTGTGAACAACTCATGTTAAAGTTTAGCTTGACCTGCAACTCTGCCTTCACAAGTGACACAAGCATTCTATTTCTTACATCAGTCCACGCATTCCCCATAAGTGAAAAACCCTTTCCACAAAGCTATTGCTGGGGGGGATTGAAAGAGTAAACTGCACCAGTCTGTAAAGTGGCTTGCAGTCTGGAGCTTTACTAAAAAGTCACCCAGCGATCACTTACAGATGCCTCTGTCATCTGTAACAGGGCTGGCAATGCAGCAGTTAAAGTACAGTAGTCTGAGTAAAGTGCTTCAATGTCCACATCCAATTTGAAGAGGTCTGCAACTGTACGCAGTTCTGGCCAAGTTACAGGATGTTGGAGGCTGAGGACCTGCATAGCTTTAAAGGGACTATTATCATAGTCAAACCACTTCTGTAGGTAACAAAGTGCTTTACTGTAAAAATCACAGAAGGTCCTACAGACCTGCTGTGCGACAGCTGGAGTAAAGTGCTGTAAGACAGATGAAACTTTAGTACCAAAGAACTGGTCATCTAGCCTTCTCTGCAACTCATCTTTTAGACTTTTCATCACGGTGTAGAACTCTGGAGCAGAGAGAGTGTTACTTTCAAGTTTTGCTATAGACTTGTGGAATACCTGCAGGATGTAGTGCATGAAATGTATGTAGCACTCTGCCTCAGACACATCCCCACTGATGCCATCCTCATCGGCCTCCACAAATTTCCAGATAAGGGGGTGACAGTCCTCAGGCCCTTGACTTTTAATAGCAGGCCAACATTCTACCAGCCTTGCCACAGCTGGGAACAAAGACAGCCACCTTGTTACAACATGTTGCATTATTTCCTTAAAGTCCTGGTCTAGGAAAGAATAGAAGCCTTTCAACAGTGCCATTTTTTTAGCAGATGCTGAAAACTCACTATGTACTTTCAAAACCAGAGTCTCCACATCAAACTTTGCAAGGGCCTTGCTTGCATGCTTGGCACAGTTATGTATTACATGGCATAAACAGTTTGCTGCAATGATGTGAGGCACCTCAGATTTCAAACTTTTAAAAACAGACCTGTGCTTTCCATAATTGCCTGAGGCATTGTCTGCAGCATAGCTAGCAATGTTTTGTACTTTGAGTCCTTTATGCACAAGGATGTCCTTTATTCTAGTAAAGATACATTCAGAACTTTCGTTATGATCCTCATAGAAATCAAGGAGTTTCTGTTGTGTGCCATGGGTGTGAGTAAAGTACTGAATAACTAAAGGGAACATTTTTCTGTTCCCTTTATTGGATGTATCTGATCCCACTGAGAAATAGGAATTGCCAAGTTCCTGCAGAAGGAGCTCCTCTGAATGAGGTGCAAGAACATTCATGACAATACTCTCAGATTTTGTCTTCCCACAGGTGAATTTCGAAGCCAAAGTAGAATCAGGGAAGACTGTCGGTGCCAGCTTACCTCCACAATCTATGGATACATATGAGTGACCATGTTTCACTCCATGATAGACTGCTGTCACTTCAGCTGCAGTGACTTTGGAAGCTTCACTGGTTACACTACGTGGCTGAATAAACTTGGTCATTACGAGGTTCTGCCTCTGGAGCTGAAGGCTTTGATGATGTTTGTCTGACTTCTGATGGCTTTTCAATGCCTTTTCCCCATCCCATTTTACAGTGAAAGTTGTTCCACAGGATGTGCACTTTGCCATGGCATCTGCATTTGGAACAGGTCGCACCCACGAGTAGCTTTGCTCCCACACCTTATTATAACTGCAGAAAAACCTCTTAGGAGACGCGCTTTCAGCCACTTCTTGATGATCCATTGACCTTTTCCTGAACATGATTCGTGTAGGATCCTTGCTCAACACTACAATAAACCAAAACAGCTATTAATAGAAAATCAAAACACTTGTGACCAACACCAGTGCCTGGTGGGGCCTGTGTCAGTCAGTAGCCACTAGCCAGAGTTCACATTCACATGTGAATCTCCAGACTTTCACACCCTAGTAATACCAAGTTGGTATAGGGAAAAAAAAATGAGACTCCTCATGAAAAATTACAGTGAAGGTAAAGCAATGAAAGGCAGAAGCAACTCCTGTCTGAGGGACTTTCTGCAGCTGTTACACATGAACCTGGTGTGACAGCAAAATATGCACAGAAGGCATTCAACTGTGTGTAAAACACATGGGTCAGACACTACAGCAATGCACCAAATTAAGACCCTCTACTTTTATGTAGAACCCAGTGCAAACGTTATCCAGCTGAGTCTGAACACAGCAAGAAAGTTCAGGCATACTGTGGACTGACAAGATAAAAAGATGAAATACATGGCAGCTCAGCAATCATACCCTCTGGCTACAATTGTAGTAACTTGCATAAAGACAAACAGGACATAGTGTGGGCCGACACAATGATAAACATGAAATGTGTAACTCAGCAATCATAATACCCTCTGGCTGCAACAGTAATAACTTGCATAATGATAAGAGACCGTATGGGCAGACATAAAGACGAATTCCGTAGCCCCACAATTCCAGATGCAACACCCCATATTAAGTGCAATTTGTCTTAAAAGCACAGAGACCAGTCAACTTGGGGCTGGTTTCTCCCCTTTTCCACTCCAGATCCTCACCACCACCTCCTCCCACTGGCACAGTTAGAGTTGAGCATAGTGGCCAAGTGAAGACCTCCAGCACCCTATTTATCAAACAGTGCTTTGGGCCCCTGCTAAAGCAGTTGAGACACACTTGAGGTCTGATTTATATACACAAGGGAAAGGCTGGCACAAGTTTACTAACTATGCCCCCCCTTTTCCCCAGACTACAACATAATCAGCCAGCTACTCCTTATAAGCAACTTTAAGGCCCTAACAAAGTGTGTTCAGTCTTACTGTGCAATATTAATAAACATTGCTAGTTTGACCAATGCCAAGGTAGTGGCCCAGTGAAGACCTCGAGCACCCTATTTAACAGTGCTTTGGGCCCCTGCTAAAGCAGTTGAGACACACTTGGTCTGATTTATATACACAAGGGAAAGGCTGGCACAAGTTTACTAACTATGCCCCCCTTTTCCCCAGACTACAACATAATCAGCCAGCTACTCCTTATAAGCAACTTTAAGGCCCTAACAAAGTGTGTTCAGTCTTACTGTGCAATAGTAATAAACATTGCTAGTTTGACCAATGCCAAGGTAGTGGCCCAGTATCACTAAATAAATATTTAAGTAGTCTCAAAACTTAAATATCTACACAACAAAACGTTAGAAAATATCCTGTGTATATTCACTGTAACAAACTCAAAACCACATGAGATATTTCACATTGACAGTCCCAAAGAAAAGCAACTACATTAAGCCTTGCTATATACCCAAGACACCTAGGAAGAAAAACAGGTCAAGGTAAACATCACGGTGATGATAGACTAGAAAAGACAGTTCTACAGTCCAAGCATCCTATACAAATCATGTAGTCATATATTCACCATAACATCAAATGAACTAAGCTTTGGTATAGACGGTATACCCTAGAAAACACAGATAAAAGGTAAACAGTTGTGATGACAAACTAGACAAAAAGCTACATTTAAGCCTCACTATAATATGAAGACTGTACGACATAGACACCCTAGGAAGAAACACAGGTCAAGGTAAACATCACGGTGATGACAGACTAGAAAGACAGATCTACAGTCCAAGCATCTTATACAAATCATGAAGTCATTATATATTCACTGCAACCAAGTCCAAAACCAGATTAGAAACTGTTCTAGTTAATAATCACCACATGTTGAACATCTAGATACAGTTACACACATCTTGTCACCATCAATGAATGAGATAGTGCCAGCACAGCTAGTGAATTAATATAAATTTAATATTTAAATAATTCACTAGTAGCTGTGCTGGCAATATTTCATTCCCCTTGTCACACTAATCTTTGAAAATCTACCTTAATTCCAAAGAATTCATCCATTAAAAAAATTCCACTTACCTCCAGAAAAATCATCAGCAGGGCTACTTAAACAAGCTCTCAGCGGCAGAAGAGAACAGGCAGCTAAAGGGCCAGCAAGCAGGGGAACACAACACCACCCAGTTGGCCAGTCCACAGCACTTCTCCAGGGCAAGACTCCAGAAAGCAAGGCAAGCAGCAGGGCTAGGCAATCCTTCCAGGGAGCAGCAGCAGGGCTAGGGCAATCCTTCCAGGCAGCAGCAGGCCTAGGGCAATCCTTCCAGGCAGCAGCAGGCAGCAGAACTAGGGCAATCCTTCCAGGCAGCAGCAGGACTAGGGCAATCCTTCCAGGCAGCAGCAGGGCTAGAGCAATCCTTCCAGGCAGCAGCAGCAGCAGCAAACGAAACCAGCAATCCACCGAAGATGTCCAACCAGCAAGAAATGTCAGACCTTAAGCACCTTTTACAGTAGAGAGTAAAAGGTAAAATTAGTAGCTGAAGCGCCGCTTTTTATGCACTAATTTTCGCGGGCTTTGCGGGGATTTGACTTGCAATTCTACGTGTTGATTGGCTGCTTGCTGCACGAGCCTCGTCTGCAGCAAGCAGCCAATCAACCGATAGTCCAAGACAGGAATTTTATTGACGTCGCTTTTCCGCCATTTCCGGACTCCCAGAGCAAGAACCGGAGTGCCCTACTGATTTCTGGGCACTCCGGAAAAAAACGGAGGGGTGGCAACGCTACTTAACTATGAACTTATGAATTTATTATTTCTGAGTAGTGTAGTAATATTGAGTGACTCCCAAAAACAGTGACATGACATAATTGTCAAAAATGCCCAAATTCTCCTTTCTGACCACAGTTTGGAAGATAAGACCTTTAACAGCACCTTCATCTGTGGCAGTATTGTTATCCCCTGTGAATATGTCAGATTCAGGGGTCTCAGCATTGAGTGAATGTAGCATTTAAGGTGCATTTAACCAGGTTGGGCTCATATTACTGCATAATGTTTCACCCCTATGTTAATGCAGTCTTTGTCTAAGACTTGTGCAAAGGAATATTTTAATGTAGTTTAGGAAACTGCTATGAAACAACGGTGACCTATATCAGTAGTTTCATGGATCTGGTATCAGTCTGTTAATAGGCCACAGAAATTTAAACTTTTGGAGGCATTCACAAAGTTAAAAAAAAAAAAAGAATAAAAAGAAAAAAAAAAGAATTCATTTCTCTGACTTCACCGATGAAGGGGAAGATTTTAATGTGATACACATACTTTTTTTTAACATTTCAGGTTTCTCTTTAGAATTCTTCTTGCTGTTCAGGATCTCTTCCAGATGTTATTTTTGATGACTAAATTTTGTGGGAGAATTTCTCATTTGGTTTATAGTCATTCTTTCTGCTTGTGAAAGTATATCAGATTATTGTGATCCCACTTTCAGAGTCGGCAGTACCACCACTTTGCAGCAGTTTTCAAGATATTTTGAAAAATAAAATAGTCTCACGATTCACAGATTTTGGTTTCAAAAAAGGCTGACAGTGCATACTAAAGGAAAACAGTATCTCAACAATTATTTTTCTTCTTAGAATGTCATCTAGAAGGCCTTCAGTATTGTTTGTCTTCATTTCCGTTTTCCCTTGCATAGATCATAATGTTAAAAAGTATGTACATTTTTCTGAACTATTTATTCCAGATCCAGTTACATATTGGTTATGTTTTAGACCAATTTCAGGGAAATGTGTTGCCAACATAATGCAAAAAATTTAGTTGCTGCTTTATACATAATCATACCTCTCAACTGTCCTTATTTTTGCCTCATATTTTTGTAGTCTGTTCCTCATAAAAGTTCTAGTTTTCTGCCACATCACTGAGGTTTGACATCACTGCATAATGATAAATATTTGAAGTTCAGACTTTTAACCTGGAATATGCATTGTATGTAAGACTGTTGCTATTATTCATTTTTTGTTGTTTTTCTTGTTTCTGTCTTGGAGCTTATCTCCCTGGGCCTCTACTGAAAATGGACATATATCCAGTTAGACTAGCCCGGTCAACAAATGTAAAATAAATAAATGTAAAATAAATAAATAAATATCTTTCAAAAAAAATGCATGTTAACACAAATCATGTTATTCTGATGACTTTCAAGGTTTGTAAGCATGATATTTAAAATCTGTCCCTATTTTTGGGCCTTTGTCCCCCCATTATTTTAGGCTTTGTTCAGATTTCTTGCACTAAGGTGTAGACATGAAATTTACAAACTGAGATGTGCATATGATGCTGTAGATGTTTCACAAAGGTCATTTACATCAGTAGGTTTGCAAAGACTTTCATGGCTTACAACATGCTGAAAGTGAGGATGGCTGATCTGGGCTTCTAAGCTAATAGCCTAGTATTATTCTGTGAACCTGTTATATCCCTGGTATTATATAACCCATATAGCAAAGACTGCTGCAGCTGTAATCATTCAAACATCTACTGTTACGGTAAATTTACTTACACAATTATACTTTCTCTCCCATCTTTTTCAAGACCTGGCAAGTACATACTTACTTTGTGGTTGTTTGCTTCCTGGGATTGACTGGCTTGATAGCTTGTATTTCAGGACTGTAAGCACTTTAAAACTGTACTCTACAAGTGCCATGTACTCTTTCTCCAGTCCTGTGAACAATTTGGTCTCATTACTGTGAAGTTTACTTTTATTTTTGTTATTAATTGATGTGCTTTCCCCTGTCTTTTTCGAGACCTGCAGAGCATGCACTTTTCTTCTTTGTGGTAGGTTGCTTCCTGGGATTGACTGGCTTGACAGCCTGTATTTTTCATGGCTGTAAGCACCTTAAAAACTGCACTCTATTAGCGGACACAAGTGCTTGAGTATCTGCAGTTTCATTTGGGAGCTAGTATCTGACTAATGTCTGTTATATTTTTATTTTATATATAAATTGTTTATATATAGCTTCACTGCATATTCACTCATGTCATTTAGGATTTAGCAACTTAGTAGGCATTTCACAGTGGTCAGAGCTATTGTCATGAGAAAACTGTCACACTAGTTCATGTATGATGTTTGAACGTGTTATGGGTTACCACTTTGAACTTTAAGGGGCTTTGAAGTAGATTCTTTAAAATCTTAAATCTTTGAAGACTTTGAAATAAATACATATCTGAATGTAAGCACTGTGGTGCTTACTTTATGGGTACTCTAGACAGCTGCTGGCTCAGTTGTACAATTTGGCCACCAACAAGCAGTTGTTTGGCAGGACAACCTATCCCCCCAACTACCAGTCTCCATAGGAGTTCCCCAAGGGTCCATCCTGGGACCCCTACTCTTCTCTATTTTCACCAATAATCTAGCCTCAGCCACAACACATGGCACACTCATATAATACGCAGATGACTCAACCATCATCTGCACAGCCCGCTCCCTACCAGAACTGCAAAAAGTTACACAGGAAGCATTTTCTTCTATTGAAACTTGGTTATCCGATGCCCAACTAATACTCAACCCAAACAAAACAAAATTACTAATCTTCCAACCCACCAAACCTACCCTAGACAGCTCTCACTTTAACATCACAGCAAAAGACAACACCACCATCCATCCTTCAGAACACACCAAATTACTAGGAGTAGAAATAGACACTAAACTGAACTTTGACATTCACATTTCCATGACCATTAAAAAAGTGCACAAAAAACTAGGAGCATTATATAGAAATCAGCAACTACTTACCAAAGCAGCTAAAATTTCGGTAGCAAATTCTCATCTTTTCTCTACCCTACTCTATGCCTCTCCAATATTTACTAACCTTAGACAATGTGATCTAAATAAGCTCGAAACCTGCTACAACAAAATCGCCAAATTCTCCACAGGGGCTTCCTACCGTACTCACCACTATCTCTCACTAGCAGAACTGGGCTGGCTAGAGCTACCCACCTCCTTCAATGGTATCAACTCACACTCGCCCACAAACTAATAAACCAACCACTAAAAGTCCCATCCCTCCAGAATCTACTCCAACCCTACATAACCACGAGACCACTAAGATCCAGCCACAAAAACCTCCTACAGGTCACAAGAGCCAGTAACTCTGCTGGAGAAGCATTATTCTCCTGCACTATAGCCAAACTCTGGAACTCCCTCCCATCCTCAATTACCTCTGTAACTTCTTGCACCCACTTTAAATCCTTACTAAAATCACACTTCAAAACTTGCCAGATATGCCCTTGCAACCCCCCTTCTAATACCATTCACTCCCCACCCGCTACCTCTCTCAGCCCCCTATCAACAACCTACTCTTAGCAAGCTTGGCTACTCATGTTCCCAGCTACCTACCACATAATACTAACTTCTTGTAGCAACAACTGCTAATGGCTGTTATGTAACTCAAAAACAGTTTGTATCAATTGTTCACTGATGAATCTCAACTACATTTTAACCATGTTTAGTATATGTCACCATATTTTAAAATTGTACTATGCTCTACAGCTGTTTTACATCTGTTTTCTTCTTGTCTTGCGTCCTTAACTGGACTAATGTCTATATTTAAATGCTATGTTTTTTTAACTATAAAATGCAAATAATAATGTGGAGCTTTTCTCCCCGGGCCTCCGCTGAAAACGGACCTGTGTCCAGTCGGACTCTCCCGGTCAACAAATGTAAATAAATAATAAATAAATAAATAATGTTACCTCTGACAAAGAATTCATAGGAAATATAGTGAAGTCACACAAATGATTTTGTCATCTGTTGTTATAATAAATTACTGTGAGGTCATAGAAATGATTCATTCATGTGCTGTTATGGTAGATGCCTCAAAAATGTAATCACTAAAAAAAAGTAGATAAATAATGAACTACTGTGAGATCATGAAAATGATTCTGCCATCTGCAGTTACAGTAAAGTACTGTGAGGTCAAATAAGTGACACTCTCACCTGCTGTTATGTTAGATGCCTCAAAACCTGTACTTTCTAAACAGAGCTGTATATAAGAAATCAGTTACTGTGAGGTCAAGGGAATGATATTGTCAGCAGCAGTTATAGTAAATTATTGTGACAGGGAATTACAACTGTGAGGTCATGGAAGTGATGTCATCTGCTCGTATGATAGATGTCACAAATACTGTACTTTCCACACAGAACAGTATATAAATAATGAGGTACTGTGAGGTTGCAGAAGTGTTTCTGTCTGCTGTTTTAGTTAAGTTACCTTGAGATCATAGAATGATTCTGCCATCTGCTGTGTAGCAAGTTACTGTGAGGTCATGGAAATGATTCTGTCATCTGCTGTTGTATTTTCATTAAAAAAATGTGTTTTCTAAGCATAATAGTCTGACAGTGTTTATTTTCTTTTTTTTTCTGTCTTTTTTCTCTTTCAGATTTACATTACCACCAAACGACTTCCCTATTTTCCAATACTAAACTTCTTATTTCTTATTGCCCAATTTCCAAAGCTTCAGTACATCAAAAACCAAGGTATCAGTGAGGCAGTTACCTCAGCAGTATTTTTGTTGACAGTGTTCTTGGAAAATGTATACATTTATTGTATGAGCCATTTATAATTTAGGTAGTTAAATATGTGTAATAAATCACTTTCATAAGCATTGTCTTGGTGCATGTTACAATGAAAATCTTAAAATGTTTTCCTTATAATCAGAAAATTGACATGAAGGAAGTGCAGCAGAGCAATGCATTTCTGTGTGAATATTACTAATATTAATATTAATATTGCTGTTTTAATTTGAAGAGAATTCCTTCAGCAGGTTGCATTAATAGGAGTAAGATGTCCGACATTAGGTTCACACAGAAGGCTTTCCCTACTCAGGGAGACCATCTATTTTAATGACAATATCCAGTGTGTTCTCTTAGTGAAAAGATGATTTTCCCCACAGCCATTTAGCTTTTCTGACTCTTACAAGTGCAACTTGGACCTCCACGGATTGCTGCTAGCATTGTGCCTTCTTTCTGCCTTTATTGTACCAATCCTTGGTATAGGTAGTAGAATCACTGTAGGATATGTTTTTGTGTGTATCTTTAGATGCATTTTTGTTCCTTTTCAGTATCTTTCATGAATACTAATTGGGCTGTGCTCTATTAAATCACCTAAAAGTAATGAAAGCAGTGTAATGGGATTTGAGAGCCTGGCAAGATGGCTTTCACTCAGGTTACTTTCAGATCAGACTAGACAACTCAACAATCCTGGAGTCTAGCAACAGACGAGGAGAAGCTAGAACTTTCCAACTCTACAGAGAGAGAGGCTACAGATTTGGGACTGGGTTGTACAACATAATCCATATCTATTAGCAGTATATCATGTGTACAGCAACAGCTGGCAAACACCTTAACTAGGAAGGTAACCGCTTCCTGGAGAAGTCTAATCAAGGAGATCTGTACTAAATAATTTAAACTAAATTGTAGAGCCGTAAAATGTCACATACAGATCCATTCATACTAGCCCAAAATTTCATCCAAGTCTCTTCTGAGTTTACACTAAATCATCCTATCCTTTGACTGATCTGTTTTCCATAGATGTCGTTTCCCCTTCAGTCGAGCTCTGTAAGTTTGTACTGTAACTTCCACTGAGCGGAGGCCAAACTTTTTGATGAATCAAACTGTCATCACATTTCAAACAAATGGTCATATGTTTGGAATCCTAGGGGTAATTGAAGAAGTTTAAATGGCAAACTCTTCAGCACAAACTATTTTTATAATGACGGTGTTCTGTAGGTTCTAGGTCTTAAACTGGAATGTATTAATCACAGAAAACACATTATCATGTTTGAAATATTTTGTAAACAATTTACAATATCTTGGCAACCAGTCAGGTTACACACATACTGTTAATAGCACTTTGCTTATCCAGCTCAGAGCTTTCATATTAGGCTAATCAGTTCTGTCTGTGCTAATTGATTGTAGAGGTATTAAGAAAAACAGAAAATTATGGCAGTATAAAATATTATATGAAAAAATTAATATCTCTTTACCCGCACTAGACAGAGATCAAATATCAGTATATATGTGTTTGCCATTATATAAGCTTTAAGATAAAGTCTTGTAATACTTTGTATCTAACATGGTTTTCGAGTTATTAATGCAAATGTAAACAAGCAATATTTGACACCTAGAGGCATCAGTAGGATGTAACTGAAGAAAAACCTCGAGGCATCACTAAGGCTAGGCTGCTCAGTTGGAAAATTTTAAATAACTGAGGCATGGAAGGTAAAGAGATGTAATTTTGAGCAGTAAAACTAGGCATTGTAACCATTACTACAGCTATGCTTCTGTACTAGGCAAGTAGGAACTGCCTTATTCACCTTTTTTTACGCACTATTTGAAATATCTTGAGCAAAGCTATTGAGCTGAACCCTGCCCACCCCATACTTATGCACTTCAAATACACATTACTTTTATGTACGGTGTTTTTTTTACCTTACCTGTTTTTTTTTTTCTCCTTTTTCTGACCATGCCATGGCATGTGCTTTACTTTCACTCACTTGTTTCTTTTGCAGTCTATATTCTTGATATCATTGCCCTAGTTATGACTTGCTGGTGATATTGACCCCAATTCTAGTGTAGTTTTGATTAGAAACTTAAGCTTCATTATTTAACATTGTTAATGCAGGCAGTCATCGCAAATACATTTCTCTGCTTCAGACCTGGTTTTAGGAAAATAAACCATTAAATTAAATTAAACTTAAACTGAAACATATATTTTTTTAAGTTTAAACTAAATTTAAACCATAGAAATTACTAAACCTGTGATGGTATTCATTTCTCTGCTTCACAGAAATACTAGATTTTGCAAAGTCAAAGGCATAATCTTCAGTCTGGAAACATGGGTTCTTCTACTTATTAGCAAGTCCATTCCTTGCAAGGATGCTATGTTCTTCTTCAAATGTAATAAACTCTTAGCCTATTTGGCATATTTGCCAGGGTACTGTTGGTCCTAATGCAAAGTAAGTAATTATTGGCCTAGTTTATCCTTCTCATCTCCCACTTCAGTGTCACAAAACATCCTTTATTGTGTACTACCTTCATGTCTAAGCTTATTTTGTACTCCTTTCCCACTAATCCATTCACAACATTCTTAGATACTGTACTTATTTTTTTTTATTGTGTAGTGCACCAGCCTCCAAGACCTAAACTGTTGTCGTGCAGGGGAGTAGTAAACCTTGGATCAGTGAACTGCTCCTTAGTGGCCATTGTGTATGCAAGTTTATTGCCTTGCCCAGTGCAAAAAATTCCTGTCATACTCTTTAAAGCATATTCCCTCATATCTGATGTTATTTCTGCTTGTTTCCTGTGGTGACACTGTGAGGCCTTGCCTTCTTTACTGAGTGTTCTTTCACTTAAATACAGCTACTGGGAAACAGTCCATTTAACTGGGAGCCATTTCTTTGAAAGAGCCAACTCAGTGAAACTGTTTCATTTCCCAGAGTGGTATGATTGATGCTGGAGTTAGCATACTTAAGTTAGGGGAATATATGGTCAAATTCTGAGATATTTCCTTTTGTAGGGACCTATTCCTTTTTTAAGAAGCTGTTCTTTTGATGAGTTTTCTCTTAACCAAACAGAACACATTGCATTTATTATCTTGGGAAAACTCTGTTGGTTACAACCCTCAACTCTCTGATTCTATAGATTACTACTAAACTTTGCTGAACTGTGGCTTTGAGGCGAAAAAAAGACAACTTTTGCTTCTTGCAAATATTCCCAGCCATCAAGATTACTTAAATTACTTAAGTAATTTTGTACTGTTGTAAAGTAGACCAAGGCAAAACATTTAAAATAGGGGATTCTTAACCACAAATTGTTTTGCATTGAAATAAACACCCTCACTGGAAGATCTAAACATAGTGCAGACGTCATTCTCAAGGTAGATAACCAAGCTTGTTCCTCTTTGTCAGATGTCATCACTTTCAGCCTAAGCCCCTAGTGAACAACTTAATTTTCCTAGTTTAGGTAATCCTTTTCTAAAGACAATTGACTTGATGCCTTGCTTTTCCCTTAAAAGTGTTTCTCGTAGGGATGTGAACCTTATGACTGAGATGCATTTCCGGATGTAGTCAGAGATTCTGGTGGAGTGTTTCTAAATTTTTCAGAGCATGCAGTATTTTTATTGGTATTCCTCTGCAGCATATTTTAAGCACAAGGGGCAGGAAGAAAGTTGGAGCGTTGGTGATTGTCGTTCTGAAGTGCCGTCACTAACATCACCGACATTATCTTGGGAAAGCTGTCTGGGTTACAACCCTCTGATTCAATGTATTCCTTCTAAAATTTGCCATACTGTGGCATTGAGGGGAAACTTGAGCTTCTTGCAAATATTCTCAGGCATCAAGCTGTGCTTCTGTAAATAAAACCAAAACTGTGTTATCAAGATGTACTTTTAATCCAATTTACAGGAATGTCAGAGGTAGTGTCTATAGGTAGCAGTGTTTTGGGGAGGCCCAGTCCCTCTGTTGTGGGAAAGGAAAGGTACAAAACTGTTTTAAAACTGCATTTGTTTATTCTGGATTTCAGTGTTCTAAGTCTCAGTATTCTGTAGTTGCACTTCTGAATGTCAGTCACGTATGCATCATATTTATGACATGGAGCGTATAAGTACTTCTGCCGGAAATTATCCTTTCTAATCTCTAAAAGCACTCATATTAATTACCATCTCTCAGTCTGGCCCCAGAATACAGCTGGACTCCTTCAAACCACTGTTTCTATTACAGTAGACTCCCTCTTATACGGCCTCTCTGGGACCGGACCTTAGGCTGGATAAACAAATGGCTGGTTAATCAGAAAAAAACATAAAAAATAGCATTTGTAGGTTGTAACCACCTGCCCCTCCCCCAGACAGATTTTAAATATTGCTCTTATAGACTTAGAAAGTTGCTAGAATAACATCATTTGTCTTGGCATTCATTTTCTGAAGGAAATGAAGTCTAAAACTCAAATGTTTGGCATTATTTAGTGATTTCAGTCCTCAGTGATACTAGGACAGAGCCTGTTTTCACCAGAGGCCCGGGGAGAAATGCTCTAGACGGATGTCTTTGGAATGTGGCAGGAAACCGGAGTACCTGGAGGAAACCCATGCGAATGCAGAGAACACATGCAGACTCCGCACAGAAGGTGCCTCCACTGAGAATCGAACTGGAGAACCTCTTGCTGTGAGGTGACAACGTTAACCGCTGCACCACTGTACTGCCCATCTGGTCATTCTACAAAAATCTGGACAGTTAAGCAGTATGCATACCTTTCGACCTCAGTGCAAGAAATCTGGACAAAGTCTGAAATAATCGGGCTGCTATGGCCCCAAAATAGGGATAGATTTTAAATATTGCTCTTTTTAACTTAGAAAGTTGCTAGAATAACAGGATTTGTGTTCGCATGCATTTTTTGAAAGATATGAAGTCTGAAACTATCATTATTTAGTGACTTCAATCCTCCGTGATTTTCCAGAAAACCACAAATTGTATGAGACACAGACCAAAACTATGAGGCTAAATTTGGGCAGTTGAGAGGTATGTTAAAACACACACACCTGCAAGCCTACCATCTCTCTGCTGTCACACAGCAACACACACACACACACAGCAACAAATGGCTAGTTTAAATTCCACACACACCTACTCTGTCACACAGCAACACACACGCACTTTATCTCTCATACTACAAACAGAACAGCTAGTTTAAATCTCTCACACACACACACACTTACTTTCTCTCTCTCTCACGGATAGTTTAAATTCCAAGTGCGAGTACTGTACAGGTAAGTCACTTATCCAGTCTCGTTTTAACCTTTCACTTTGGAACATCTCGGCTTATCATTTTCATTTTAAAATGTTAAAATACTGAAACAAAAATGAACTTGCAATATATAAAATAAAAACTGCAAGTTAATTCTGTTTCATATTTTAGCATTTTAAGATTAAAACAATAAGCTGAGATGTTCAGAAGTGCCCGGAGGAGGCAGAAGTGTTGTGGTTCTCTGCTGTCTGTTGCTACAGCTATGCTAGAAGTTTAATGGCAGTTGAAGAGGAGTCTGTTTAAAGTGAGACCGGATAAGAGGAAGTCTACTGTACTACATTTCTCTCAAATTCTAGAAAAAAATTTTGCTGTCAACTGAAATATCTAGAAGAAACGATCTGTCTTCAAGAAGAAGCATGATACAACTAACACACTACAGCATTAGACATAATCTACCTGATTGTAGGTACTGGACAGTTAGTAGCGACTTATTTGTTGACTTGACCTAGCCATTTAATTCATTCTTCCACAGGGAATGTTCTTTGAATTGAAAAGCAGTGGTGTGGACCAAAGGGTTGTATTTCTTAACTGATTTTTTAACTACCTGACTAACCGAAATGACAATGTCAGTGGAAGTAACTCACTGCCTGTTTCTTTCCAATTTGTCATGCAGTCCATCATTGGCCGGTTTTGAGATGTATTGCTCACAGTTGTCATTATATACATTGTATCAAGTTTCCCATAGAAAATGACTTGCACAGATCCTGCCATCATTCTCTTGTTTGATAAGACCTCATTAATTGGTTATATTGTTTGTTTAGTAGATTATTAAGGGTTTTACTTTTAAACAGTTTTTAAAAATATTAATTATTACCTTTCAGCAAATGAAAAACATGTGTGGTATCTGTTCATTTATTTCCACCAACTACCCATGCATAACATTGTCTATTGCTGATGATTGTCTTCTGCTGTGCTTACTCATTTCTGGAATAGTAAATATTCTGTGATACTTCTGACTAAAAGTTTAGTGTCTGGTGACAACAGTTTTCAGTGTACTGCTTGTGTTTGCTACTTTGGGGAAGGAAAGTTTGCTTGGTGCCTACTAGTGAATACTTACCTTCTCCTAGTGTTACTGAACTTACTCTACTGGTAATCGGGTTTCTTCCCTGGCATCGGCAGGGGCAATATTTCCTGTCCTGCTTTTTCTACTGTGCTTGTACCTAAAAAGAAAAAACAAGTAAAATTATTGAGTCTATATTAGCTAGTTGAAGTGCCAAAAGAGTAAACGCTCTTTCATCGACTGCTAATATGCGAAAACACACAATCTCGAACATACGGAACAGCCAAAAAAACAACAAAACAAATCCACAAGCAAAATAAAGTGGGGGGCTTCATCCCCAACACCTCCCAATGTGGGGGCTGTGCCCCCCACACCCCCTACTTAAATTTACCAGCGCCGAGATTGCACCACAGTGGAGGAAATGGCAAAGTCCCGACAATGGCAAAATCGCTGTTCCGGCCGGCTGACATTGTGTGTTTTCGCATATTAGCAGTCGATGAAAGAGCGTTCGCTGTTTTGACAATTCGACTAGCTAATCTTCTTCTTCTTTCGGCTTTTCCCAGTTAGACTAGCTAATATAGATCCAAATTATTAACTTAGCCTACATTCAGTGACTGTGGTGTAGCCAAAGATGTTTTTACAGCCCTTTTACCTATTGCTTCAATTCCCTATGGTGTAGCTGTAATGGCCACTGTAGACCATCATCAGGGGCTGTTCCTGTACCATTTACAGGTATGGGAGAACCAAACACTTAAGGTCCAGGAGTTGTCCTAGGATAGAGACCTCTTGCCAGGGAGAGTAAGCTGCCCCTGACCATTCTCCCAGTAGTGGTATTTCTTGAAAAAAGAAACAAAAACTTTATTACAGGGCACATGATCATATTGTTTCTGTATATAATTCTGTAATTGAGTGTTTTGCAGTCAGTCAGTCAGTTCTGGGGACTGTTTGCCTTTTCACAGTTCTAGTGCAGTTATTGCCAGAGAACATTATGTGTTTTCAGAGAATGAGGATTCTGACAGAGGTAGGGGTGAGTCTCTTTAGGAATCCATTGCCAGAATTCTGACACATCAGATAGTGTACCTGAAGCTAATCCTAGACAAGTTTTATCCTTTGATGAGACTGTTGCAATGATCTATTAGAGGACGGAATTCCTAATTCTGCACATATTCCTCCTATTTTGCCAGCTAGGCTCCTGACTCACTGGCTGCAGTTTCAAAGAAAAGCTTATTAGCTCTATGGGTTCTCTTCAGATTATAAATGTCTTTATTCGCCCCTTTGCTGCAGTAACACCAGCAGCGGCAGCTAAAAAAAAATCTTTGGCTTCCTCTAATCCAGTACCCTCTGAAAAGGAGAGCAAGTGGTTAGACAAACAAGGTAACAGACTGTTTGCTTCTACTATGTTAGCATTTAGGATCCTGAATTATCAGGGCTATAGGTGGAAGTTTGTGTGAAAATGTGCTTATAGTTTGGAAGAATTTGTTGCTTCATTGTTTCTGGAAGGCAGGTCATATTTAAATCAGATTGTTTCTAACCTGACTGAAATTTCTAAACATGGTGTGAGAAGAGTGTATGACTGTGCTAACACTGTGTTTAGAGCTTCTGCTGATGTTGAGAAAATGTATTTGTTTGCATAATTAGAATTTTGCTGAAGATTTGAAGTCTGAAATTCTTAATTTTCCACTTAGCCCAGATATGGTATTTGGTTCTGTGACTGTACAGATACTCAAACAGTGGGATGACAGGTAAATTGAGGCACTGAGTGTCTACGATTTTTCAGGTACTCAGGTTCTACCCTAACACGGCCACTTCTCAGTCCTGTAGAGGGCAGAACAAACAGAAATCCTAGTCTAATAACAAGTAGGCCCCCCAAAAAGAAAATGGCAGGTGGTTAATTCTTCCAAACCAAATAAAAGTAGTAACTTTTGCAAAAAAGTCAAACTCGAGCTAATGAATGACTATACCAGGAGTCTGATCACCTTACCCACATCTCTTAACTTAGTTTCCCTATCTTTCTCACACCAACTGACCCTCAGACCCCTTAGCCCGGGGTCATATGGTTTCAGACAGATGGGTATTTAAGGTGTTTCAGGAAGGATTTGCTTGGCAATGGGTGAACTCAGTTCCTCCTTTCAGGGGAATTCCCTCACATCCACCAAACCAGACAGAACTTTTTCCCACTTGTGCTATAACGTGTTAGAAGCTGGGGTCATAGAACCAGTACCAGCAAATCACATAGCCAAAGGTTTTTTTTATTTCAGGATAATTTTGGTAGCAAAGAAGGAGCATGGATGGAGATTTGTGTTAGATCTGTGTTTTCTCCACCTTTATGTGAAAGTTCCGAAAGTGAAGATGTGGACCCTGTTTGCACTGCTTCCAGACCATTGCCTTACGGTAACACTGGATCTCAAAGATGCTTACCATCACATATCCATTGCTCACACTTTAAGAAAATTTTAAGGTTTGCTGTATCTGGATTGCATTTTCAGTGTTCTGCATTAACCTGCACCTTGAATGATCACAAAATGTCTAACCCCAGTAGTGTCTCAAATTGTATGGCTTCCACATTTTTCGTTATTTAGACTTGCTTATTTCTGCAAAGTCTTCTCCCAGATGTTTGGGGTCTTTAACAAAGGTGTCTAACCTCCTGTAATATTGAGAATTTCACTTGAACCTACAAAAGTCTTATCTCATAACCTCTCATGAAATTGTCTTTTTGAGGCATGTACTCAAGCGTAAGGCCTTCCTTCCAAAAGAAAAGGTAATAACTTACCAGCAGATGTTTTAGAGTTTTTCTCAACAACCTCAGGCTTGTGCAAGAGAGTTTCTCTGGATTCTAGGCTTCATAGCATCCATGATCCTTATGATGCCACTTGCCAGATTACACATGAGAAAAATCCAGTGGTACTTAAAAAAAATTCTTGAACCTGTTACCTACACCCCTTGGACTTTCAGACTTCCATGCTAGGGTTTTTAAGGTGAGAACTGCAATAGTGGAGGGATCAAAAGGCTCTCAATCCAGGACTCCCTTTATCTTCCAATCCTAGTTCAGCCTGTCTGAGGAGACTGTTCAAGTTATGCTTGGGATGCATTTTCAGTGATAGTAAAATTGCAAGGTCTGTGGGTCTCTTTGGATAGACCAAAGCATATAAACATCAAAGAAATGTTAGCAGTGATTCTTGCTTTGAGGCTTCTACATCATCTATGGGCTCCAGGCCCTTTACAAGGGGTTACAGAGATCACAACAGTGATGTGGTGTCTTAACAAACAAGAGGGTGCAAGGTCATACCATCTTTGCTGGTTGGCAGTGGTGGCTTGTGAATTACCTCTTCAGTTCTCTGACTCTTCAGGTCTCTTGCATTCCATCAGAGCAAAACATTGTGGCAGTCAGACTCAGCAGATCGTGGACAGACAGTCATGACTGAAAACTCAGTACAGGTGTATTCCAGGACTTGATCCAGATGTGACAACTAGACAAATTCTATTTCAGATATCCTTGCAGCCAAGCGTGGAGAGCAGGTGCTCTGTCACTCCATTGGTTATAAATGTTTCTTGTATGTTTTTCCACACTTGCCAGTGATTTCCAAGGTGTTTCTAAAGGTTCAAAAAGAATTACTAAAAATCATTGTGCTGACTCCCTTTTGGCCCAAGCAAAGTTGGTTCTCCCTTCTTATGGAACTGGCCAAGGGCATTTACCACACGCTTACTCACAGACTGGATCTACCCACAGATAAGGGGAGTTTGATACAACCCAACATCAATCAATTACAACCCACAGCCTGGAAGATTCAATTTTAATACCTTTTAGGCACTTTTTTCATGAGGATGTGCTGGTACTAAAGGAAACAAGAAAACCTACCACTAGAAAGTCTTATGTTGGCAATGCAACAGATTTTGCTGATCTTAAGAATCCTGACCACTGGTTGTCAAATATATTGTGTGAGCTACTTTAAGATAGCTTGTTGTATGCTTCTGTCAAGGTGCATCTTCAGTCATTTCAGCTTTTCTGCATATGGATCCCCCTCTTTGTTTTATGCTTGTGTTCAAACAATTTCTGGAAGGATTGCTGCACATGAGAGCCCCTCACAAGCAAATTCCTCTTCCTTGGGACCTCTATTTTGTTCTAGAAAAACTGAGCTTAACTCTCTTTGAACCAGCCTAGCAGACCAGCTTGCAGTTCATAGGTTCATATATTAGTACTAGGCTAACTACCCTTGTGGGCCACTTTAAGCCTAGCCAATTGCCCAGTGTGAGAATCAAACCCTGCACCTTGTGTCTGTAAGGTAAACACCTTAACCATTATGCCAGCCTCCCATCCCCCTTTACTTGGAAGACTGTTTTATTTGTTGCCCTGACATCTGCAAGGTGAGTGTCTGAGTTGGTGGGTGAACCCTGTCTGATTTCCCATAGGAGTAGGGTTGTATTAGACACTAATTCTTCATTCATGCCTAAAGTTCTTTCTAGGCAATCACTGACCCTGCTTTATTGGAAATGCTGCATCTCCGTAAGTCCAATGGTACATGGGTTAATCACTCTAAAGACCCTAACCTGGCATGTCACATTAATAGAACCTCCCAGAGGTTACCACATCTTTGGAACAGACTCCCACTTCATGTCAAACAGTGCACCTCATTGGCCCTCTTCAAACGCAGTATGGATGACTGGATGGGTAACTGTAAATTCACCCCAGGGGTTCCACCTGTGTCTCTCTTGGACAGGGGCAATAACTGCTGATCCCACTTGTGTCTCTCTTGGACAGGGGCAATAACTGCTGATCGTGGAAATAAGGGTAGAACTTAGCTAGGCTTGGAAGGGCCATTAGTCTAGTAACTTCCTGTGCTCCTGGAGTTTACCTTAAATCAAGCCATCAGTCTTTCAGCTTTTTTCTCGGAGCCAAAAAAACAAGAGAGAACAGATTCTACATACATTGAATGTGTACAGACAGCTTGGGTACTACCTTAACACAACCAATCCCTTTAGGAGGGGTAAACAGCTGTTTGTTTCCTGTGCTGAGACTAAGAAAGGCCAGCCCATGTCTAAACAAATTGTATCCAGATGGTTGTCCTCTGCTGTTATTATGTTGTTTTTTTTTTGTTTGTTTTTTCCACCGTGGTGTAACTATTCCAGGCACTTCAAGGCATATTCTGCCAGGGCCATGTCCTCTTTGATGGCATAATGGAAAGGATGGACTCAAAGTTTTTTAAAGGCAGCAATCTGGTCCTCTGTTGTGTTCAGCAATAATGGTGGAATGTCCTGGTCATGAAGATGTGATTAATACAAGTATATGTACACAAACACACATGTACATGAGGTCTACATTCGGATTCAGTATATTCAAATCCAAACCAAGGAAAGAAACAGGTTTCATCAAATCAGTCAAGCAGCCCTAAACATATCCAAAATAAGCATAATACAGTTTTTTTTGTTTGTTTTTTTGTAAGAGTGTGGGGAAGCTCTCTTACCCCCATGATTATATATCACTAACTCCAAGGTCATGCAACACTGGAAGTAAAGCATAGTACAGAATATTCAGCAGCTGATAAAAGTACCCCCGAGAGCATGGATTACAGTTCTGTGTACTACAGTATGCACAGTCAAATAAAGCTGTAGCTCACCAACTCTGAAGAAAACTAGCATATGACTTGATACCATGTTATCATTGACAACACTCGTATTCAGAAGAAAAGGATATATTTATTACTTTCCAGAACCTGTGCTGTAAAGGAAAACAACAGTTTAACAGAAGACTTTCCAGTACTACTTTGCATAAAGTACCTATGTCAAACACAAACTATATCATCTGTAAGCAAATGCATTGTATGAGGACAGTGATAAAATGAAGATTGTTAAAGTGCATGGCTCCATATAAATGCACCAACAGACACAGAGAGAGAAGGAGCGATGGATGGATGATAGATATTTATTCGCCGTCAGGCTAAATTTCTTGGCATCCATGTCTCGAATCCCCAATACGCAGGTTATGATCGGCAACCCATACATAATTCTCTGTGTTCTGCAAGGGTTAACACAGCTACTGTTTGGTTTTGCAGATTTCTGAAGAGAGATTTTTTCGTGCTTTATATGGTGTTTAAGAACAGCACATTGTTTGTGTGTAATGCCACCTTCTTGATTTTATTAATTGCCATTGTTAACCTCCCTGCTGCCCTAATCAGTCGGTCATGCTTATTTCCATTCAAGAACAGTCTGGCACCTTCTTCTCAGACAGCAGTTAACATGGGGAGAATGCTAGGAAGTATTTTTACCACAGTGATACTGACAAAAGTTGATATCACATTATTATTATTGTAAGTTATTGTCAATAGAGTTGTGAAGAAAAAAGTTGCACTCATTCAAGAGCAGAATTATCTGGTTCCCTATAATTCTTCATTTTATGTTTCAGACCGTCTTGGATAGATTGATTCAGAAAGTACTTCATCTGGTTCTCCATGCCAAGTAGACATATTTTTGTCTTGTTAAACAACAACAAACCGCTGTTTTGGCTTTCATTGAAGCTTCCCTGTGTTAGTTCCTGCTGTGCTCACTTCTAATTCAGTTCCCTTAGGAGCTCCCTTTGAAATGGGAGAGGATTTGATTTCATTTCTTAGGTATTTTCACGTCCAGTAGTATTTTGTAAGAAACAACGGGTTTAGTTGAATTCTGCTTGCTCAGAACATTATTACTGAACTCCACAATTGGTGATGAAGAAAATCAGTCCAAGTGTAATATCTTCATAATGTTTGGCCTTCTAGAGGATCAGGAGGCATATAATTTGAAACTTGTTGATGGCTTGGATACAGGAGCTGATTAAGGATCCTGGTTTGAAATGGTTTCAAATAGAATGAATGCAACACACAAGGTGCATCTTTCAGATAGTTCACATGTGCATAAAGTGCACTGGTACATAACATAATTTCAGGGAACAGATAAGCCACTTTTCTATGCCCCACTCCATGCTTTGAACTCCGGTACTGCAACAGTACACTCGTGCTGTAGGCCTTCCTCCTAGAACATGCCTTTGGTGCCACAAATCAGTCTTTCAGTAATGCTACACAGACTAGCCCAGATTATGCTTTCTCTCATTCCATGCTTCCAGGTCTTCATTTCAGGGCATTAACTTTTCCTTCAGTGAGGAACTACCTTGTTATGATTTTAGCCTTTCAGATTGCTTTATTTTACAATGAAATAAAACCTTTGTGATTGACTAATTGCTTGTAGGAACCTCTGCAAGACTACCTCTGTGCATTTAAAGCAACACAGTGACATTTTTATCATCATGCCACAGACTTACAACATTTACTAAATTTTAAACAGTTTTTATAGATTCAACAAGTGCAACATTTTACAGGAGAACTCATACTTAGTGATTTAATAAATTTGATGAGGTAGTCACTCATTTTTGGTGCATAGAGAGCTTATCACCTTGTAAGACATGGAGGATACTCGGATAACACCAAACAATTTTTCAGTTCATGGAGGAGAGTTCTTTGGATCAATAAGACATCAAGAAGGACAACAGTGGATATTTTGACAGTTCAAGGAACCTGTTGACTGTAACATTTTTAGGCTTGTATTGACAAAGTTCGATTGTCTTGAATTTTCTAAGATCTTTCACAACTACCAATTTTTTTTTTTTTGTTTATGAGCTGTCTTTTCTACAATTAAAGAAAATTTGTAAAGCGGTACATTAGGACTAGGCATGGAGGCCTAATGATGCACAAGACAGGCACAGAGTGCTGCTTCACCTTTAAGCCTTTACTTGTCCTTAACTCACAAGTCATGAACCCCTAATTGGCACATGATTCACATCCCATAATACTTTTGCTCTTACATGTAAACGTCATCACATGCTAAGATAGGCTGTCCCCCTTTTCATAGATAGAAGCCTTTCAGTTACTAATACTATATATGGGTATACATTGATTAAGTAAGCAAAGTTTATAACTATAGCTAGTGAGTCATGGGACTATTGCACATTGTAGAAATCCAGTCAGTTTTATTAGGAATTGTGTAGTCTTCATGTCAAAATGGTTTCTTGATTTATCTCCCATACTAAGGAGTGTAGTAGAGAAAAAGCCACGGTGGTACAGCGGTAGCATTGTTGCCTCACAGCAAGAGGTTCTCCTGTTCGATTCTCAGCTGGAGTGCCTTCTGTGTAGAGTTTGCATGTCCTCCCCGCGGTCGAGTGGCCTCCGAAAGACATGCGTGAATAGGCGTGCCTTCACTGAATGTTGGGCGTCGGGGTGGCAACTTGGCAACATAAAAATGTACTGCCAGTCATTAGCGGACCGGAGTTCCGCTGTGGCTACCCCTAACCGGGAAAAGCCTTGAATGAACCAAGGAGCATAGTAGAGACTGTCCTCTTTCAGTCTGACATGACCCTGTGTAGCAGCACTGTGGAGGGAGATAACAAGCATTCAGTAGACATTTCATGGATACCACATTATTTAGATGAACACTAATATCTGAAGACTTCAGTGTTGCTAGATTATAGTTGAAGGTAGGTACATACTTCGACACTATTGAATAATGGGTCTAACTTCTCTGTCTGGTATGGGCTTGATTGTTTAGTAAGGTGGCCATTGGAAGTGACAGAGCATACGAAGGATTGTTTCCTCTTGGTATCTACAGTGGATATAAGAAATTTACACACCCCTGTTAAAATGCCAGGTTTTTGTAATATAAAAAATAAGACCACAATAAATCATTTCAAAACTTTTCCCACCTTTAATGTGACCTATAACCTGTGCAGTTCAATTGAAAAACAAACAAATCTGGTAGAGAAAAAAAATATAAAAAATAAAAAAACGTACAATAAGCTAATTGCATAAGTGTGCACACCCTTAAACTAATACTTTGAAGCACCTTTTGATTTAATTACAGCATTCAGTCTTCTTGGGTACACACCTGCCATCAATTAAAGAGACTCTAATTTAACCCCATATAAAGTTCAGCTGTTCTAGTAGGATTTTCCTGACATTTACTCAGTTGCCTGCTACAGCAACAGCCATGGTTCAGAGAGCGCTTACAAAGCATCAAAGGGATCTCATTGTTGAAAGGAATCAGTCAGGAAAAGGGTACAAACAAATTCCCACAGCATTGGATGTAACATGGAACACACTGAAGACAGTGATCAAAAATTGGAGAAAATATGGGACAACGGTGATGTTTCAAAGAACTGGATGTCCCTCCAAAATTGATGAAAAGACGAGACAGAAACTGGTCAGGAAGGCTGCCAAGAGACCTACAGCAACACTGAAGGAGCTGCAGGAATTTTTGGCAAGTACTGGTTGTGTACTACATGTGAAAACAATCTCCCATACTTTCCATATGTCTGGGCTATGGGGTAGGGTTGCAAGGCGGAATCGTCTTTTTACACAGAAAAACATCCAGGCCCAGCTATAATTTGCAGAATAATACAAGTCTCCCAAAAACATGTGGGAAAATGTGTTATGGTCTGATGAGACCAAGGTTGAACCTTTTGGCCACAATTCCAAAAGATACATTTGGCACAGAAGCAACACTTTGCTTCACCAAAAGAACACCATCCCCACGGCGATGCATGTTGGTGGCAGTATCATGCTTTGGGTTTGCTTTTCTTCAGCTGGAACTGGGACTTTAGTCAAGGTGAGGGAATTATGAACAGTTCCAGATACCAGTCACTTTTGGCCCAAAACCTTCAGGCGTCTGCTAGAAAGCTGAAGATGAAGAGGAATTTCAGCTTTCAACACGACAATGACCCCAAGCATGCATCCAAATCAACAAAAGACTGTCTTAAACTGAAGAAAATTAAAGTTTTGGAATGGCCCAGCCAGAGCCCAGACCTAAATTCAATAGAAAATCTGTGGGGTGACTTGAAGAGGGCTGTGCACAAGAGATGCCCTCGCATTCTGACAGATTTGGAGCACTTTTCCAAGGAAGAGTGGGCAAATATTGCCAACTCAAGATGTGCCATGCTGATAGACTCCTACCCAAGAAGGCTGAATGCTGTAAGTAAATCAAAAGGTGCTTCAACAAATTATTAGTTTAAGGGTGTGCACACTTACACAACCAGCTTATTGTGTGTTTTTTTATTTTTTTTTTTTTATATTTTTTCCCCTAACAAATTTGTTTTTGAATTAAATTGTACAGGTTATAGGTCACATTAAAGGTGGGAAAAGTTTTAAAATGATTTATTGTAGTCTTATTTTTTTATATCACAAAATCCTGGCATTTTAACACGGGTGCGTAAACCTTTTATATCCACTGTATTTGCATTCCACTGTTGAACAAACTGTGCTAATCTTGCAGTGTTAGGATAATTACCTTTGCTATTGATGTACGTCTAAGTTTAATATTGGAAATGTAAAATATGAGATGAGAATATTTTGGTTTCTCCTGACATTCACTCACATACATGCTTTGTTTTCCATTTTTGTCCTGTGTATATGCATTTTTGTTCTAAGTATTTTTTTCCCTTCCATTTTATTTTCTTTTTATCTCTATCTCATAAAGTTTAAAACTGTCAGTTTAATGTATTTATTTTTATTTTGTCCAGCAGTTAGTCATCCATAATACCAGGTTCATAAGTAAGTACAAGGCTAGCTGCCCTTGTGATCCATTGTAATACTAGCTAATTTTCCTCAAGAGTGAGAATCAAACTCTCTACCCTGTGTCTTTGAAAACACCTTAACCATTATGCCAACCCCTTCCCCCCAAAATAAGTTACGCATGGATTTGAACCTACGCATAGGAGAACAACAGTCACTTTGCCATATTGCTTAACCAGACCAGTTGAGCTTAGGAAAACTCAAGTCTTTAGCCTATGATTGTTACATTATTCACTTCCCAGACTGCTTGTACTCTTAGAAGAGTACTTCATCACCTAAGATTTAACCTGCAGAATAACTACATTTGGTTTCCCACAGGAAACAAGTTATTTCCAGTTTCATTCCTCTTTGTTTGGGACATTTTCAGTGGTACAGACAAGATTTATCAAGGTCTTGTGTTCCATGTTTTCAGAGTTCCTATATGCAGTTCTTAGCAGAGTTTCACTTACAGTTAGTTACTAAACCATTTTTGGTTATTTTTTAAACATCTTTATTAAATCATCACATTTTCGTTTATGACATGGTTATACATGTGTGTGTGTGTATTATTTATATATATATATATATATATATATATGTGTGTGGATTTACTTCATAACACTGAAAGCTCAAAACACAAACTCCAAACACTGAAACCAAAACAATGAAACTTCAAAATCTTGAAAACTCAAAACACTGAAAACACATATCATACATATACTGAGTTTAAACAACATAAATCATAGCACTTTCCACCAAGTGTAAAGTAGAGGGGCAAACCCCCCTGCACCCCCCCATAAACACACACACACACACACTGCTACTTATATACATCAACTCCAAGATTGCACTTCACTACACTTGGTGGAAAGTGCTATAATTTATGTTGTTTAAACTCAGTATATGTATGATATGTGTTTTCACTGTTTTGAGTTTCAGTGTTTTGGTCTTCTATATTATGACGTTTTCTCATTTTCATTGTTTTGAGTTTTCAGTGTTAGGAAGTGAATCCATATATGTATATAGTTGCACTCTTTTTTGTTCATTATGGCTTACATCAGCATCTGTTTATCAACACGTTTTGGTCGACAAAACAGATGGTCGACAGGTGTTCAAAATCGACAGTCCCTGGGGTTGGGGAATTTGCCCCTTTCCTAGGGATTATGCAGTCTAAGAATTAGTTTATATAGTTAGCAGAGGGTGTGAGGTGTGCTAGAGTTTACATGATGCAAGGTTATGCTTGGAGCATGAGCTGTGAGCTGTTGATGTTGCAAATGTCACTTTTTACATGTCTACATTTGCAACATCAGCACTTGGGAGTTTTGGTATATTTAAGTAAACCCATATGTATTATTATTGTATATCTTATTCAGCTGAATATAAACATATACACACACAACAGAAAAAAATATAGCAGTTTCCATTGTCATTGTTTTGCAGTATACATGTATATGTTCTCTTTAACAATTGTCTTTCACTCCACCATTACATAAATTGCTCATTTCTTGCCTTCCCTTTAACCTAACTGCTCCTATTTTACATTATTCTGCATATACAGTGGATATAAAAAGTGTACACACCCCTGTTAAAATGCCAGGTTTTTTTTGTGATATAAAAAATGCAACCATAATAAATCATTTCATAACTTTTCCCACCTTTAAAGTGACCTACAACCTGTACAATTCAATTGAAAAACAAACAAATCTATTGGGGAAAAAATATAAAAAATAAAAAATGTAAAATAAGCTGCTTGCATAAGTGTGCACACCCTTAAACTAATACTTTGTTGAAGCGACTTTTAATTTAATTACAGCATTCAGTCTTCTTGGGTAAACACCTGCCATCAATTAAAGAGACTCTGATTAAACCCAAATAAAGTTCAGCTGTCCTAGTAGGATTTTCCTGATATTTACTCAGTTGCCTGCTACAGCAGAAGCCGTGGTTCGCAGATAACTTACAAAGCATCAAAGGGATCTCATTGTTGAAAGGTATCGGTCAGGACAAGGGTACAAAACAATTGCCACAGCATTGGATATACCATGGAACACAGTGAAGACAGTAATCAAAAAGTGGAGAAAATATGGGGCAACAGTGACGTTGCAAAGAACTGGATGTCCCTCCAAAATTGATGAAAAGACAGTACAAAAACTGGTCAGGAAGGCTGCCAAGAGACCTACAGCAACACTGAAGGAGCTGCAGGAATTTCTGGCAAGTACTGGTTGTGTACTACATGTGACAACAATCTCCCGTATTCTCCATATGTCCGGACTATGAGGTAGGGTTGCAAGACGGAAGCCTTTTCTTACACAAAAAAACATCCAGGCCCAGCTAAAATTTGCAAAATACTACATCAAGTCTCCCAAAAGCATGTGGGAAAATGTATTATGCTCTGATGGAGACCAAGGTTGAACTTTTTGGCCACAATTCTAAAAGGTACGTTTGGTGCAAAAACAACACTTCGCATCACCAAAACAACACCATCCCTACGGTGAAGCATGGTGGTGGCAGTATCATGCTTTGGAGTTGCTTTTCTTCATTTGGAATTGGGACTTTACTCAAGGTGGAGGAAATTATAAATAATTCCAAATACCAGTCACTTTTTTCCCCAAACCTTCAGATGTCTGCTAGAAAGCTGAAGATGAAAAAGAATTTCACCTTTCAACATGACAATGACCCCAAGCATACATCCAGATCAGCAAAAGAATGGCTTCACCAGAAGAAAATTTAGGTTTTGGAATGGCCCAACCAGAGCCCAGACCTAAATCCAATAGAACATCTCTGGGGTGACCTGAAGAGGGCTGTGCACAATAGATGCCCTTGCAGTCTGACAAATTTGGAGCGTTTTTGCAAGGAAGAGTGGGCAAATATTGCCAAGTCAAGATGTACCATGCTGATAGATTCCTACCCAAGAAGACTGAATGCTGTAATTAAATCAAAAGGTCCTTCAACAAAGTATTAGTTTAAGGGTGTGCACATACAACAAAGTATTAGTTTAAGGGTATGCATACTTATGCAACCAGCATATTGTACATTTTTTATTTTTTATATTTTCCCCTAATAGATTTGTTTGTTTTTCAATTAAATTGTGCAGTTTATAGGTAACATTAAAGGTCAGACTTTCCCAGTAAACAAATGTAATAAAATAAAAAAGTGTAAAGCAAGTATTGATCTTGTGTCATGAAGACAGATCCCTAATATTGCCTGACATAACTGTACATGTTACAGAAACTGCCACAGAATTATATATTTTTTCCTGCCTATTGGTCTTTGTCTCAATGCGCATAATATTGTTAGAAGGTTTGCGCAACTAGGTTGTGTACTAAGTGCTACTGCATAGATGTGTGAAAATCTTTGGAACAAGGTGCCTCTGTCATATTTTTCTGTGCTGGTATTTTGGTGGGGGATATGAGGGGCTCCCAGTCAGCTCTTCTGTTACCTCTGCCACTCTGAGAGACATCTATTTCACATATGTAGACTGAGCATTCTGTTGAGTCCCAAATTACCCACTAGCAGATATTTGAATAAGAGGAAGAAGTTTTCTGCAAGATAATGGTATTTTTAAGAACTGCATACATTTCTGGTGATAAAGCTTCCAGGGAGACAGAGAAAGCTCAAAAAGAATGCAGTTCCACGTGCAGTCATGTGTGCCAGTCATGGTATAAAATTGATCAATATCAAGCTGGACCTGATGGTTCTTTACCTTCTTTGGGTAGAACAGCCACCATAGCTTTCGTCCAAAATGCAGGTACTCCCCTTCCCTCCCACACACACTTTAAAATACTGTTAAGCAAAACTTTCCAAAAGTTTATCAATTTCTTCCCTCTCAACTTACACAGAAAAATTGTTATTGTTTGTAAGCCTGTTTCCTACCTTTCCTGTAACTAGTGTAGTCCAGATACAGATTTGCTGTGCCTAGGACTGTATGTAAGCTTCTAAGCCCCCCAAGCCTTTCTGTGTTGGAGGGAAGCCTTCTAGCTTGTCAGTGGGAGTGGTCAACACTAGGTAACCTGTCTACCACATAAGGAGTGGTTCTGGCCCAGAAGTTGTAGTTATTGGCCGTCTGGGCAATCTTTTCCATCTCTCTCACCTTTCTGATTTGAAAGCCTGTTTCTTTCCTGTAACTAGTCTAGTGCAGATACAGATTCTTAGTTTTAGCACTTGAATTTGCTTATTCGTGCTCAGCACTTGTTCAGAACTTGTAAGCACTAAGTAAGCTACAAATTACTATAGCACTAAACCTTCCTCATTATAGCCTAGAGGAAAACAGTTTTTGCACTTACATTTCTCACTTAGAGAAAAACAGCTCTTGTACTCACTTCCCTCACTTATCTAGAGGAAAATAGTTTTTATTCAGGCATGTCCAAGGGTCAGCTCCCAGTGTTCTCTCTTATCTATCTGATGAATCTGGAAATCTTGGTGCAATGTAGAAATTGCTTCATGTACACAGACAACCCTCTCCTCCTCCTACCACCCAACACTATAACCTGTGAGAGATGCACTTATCTAGCCAAACTGGAGGTAAAACTCTCTCCAACCAAGACCAAACTTGACATTCAAGAGGAGAATGTAAACACTTGCACCACATCACACTTATCACATAGTCTCACTAAATCTACACCACCAAAATCCACACATAGAAACACAGAGACATTCGCGGAGGCTCTCAATAATAATCTGCCCAAGCAACAGAGGCCTCCAAAGCAGAAACGCAACCAACTTCCACCCACCAATGCAACCCAAATGACACATAGCCCACAGACTCAGTGTGCCACTCAACCACAGCCAATAAGGCAAAACAACGTATCCAACACACTAGTCATAAGTGACTCTATAGTCAGGCACACTGATGTCCCACTCACCAGGCTAAGCAAGGAGAAGGTTACTGTCAGCTGTCTGTCGGGTGCCAGGATCCGCCACATAACCCACGTACTCAGGTCACTCCACAACAAGTACAAATATGACTCTGTCATTGTCCATGTTGGTGTGAATGACCTGAGGTGTACCTCCCAGTACTACATGAAAAGAGACATGAAGGAGCTCTCCGATCTTGTAGCCCAGGCAGGTATGACCCTAGCCCTGAGTAGCATTCTGCCATCGCCCAGAATGATACCGCAGTACAAGGACAAAATGATTGACTTCAACAATTGGCTAAGCTTCTGGTGTCATTCTAAAGGGATCCAGTATCTCTCTGCTTGGGATGACATGGTCGACAGACCACGATGCTTTGCCAGAGATGGCCTGCACTTGTCGCCCCTGGGATTCCGGATACTGGCTAAGGCTCTTGCCGCCCCTATAGTGCCTTTTTTAGGCATGGTTCAAATGACAAATTCACCACCGTAACAGGAACAGGCAAGCAAAAACTGAGGGTAATGCTACTCAATGCTAGAAGTCTAAATCTCAAAATGCACTCACTCGAGGCACTCCTTAAAATGGAGAACATCGATATCTGTGCAATGACTGAGACCTGGTTCAAGGCTCCAGAGAGCACCCCTGCACTACCAGGCTATAACTCATACCACAGTTTTCGACCATGTAACCTGGACCGGAACATCAAAGGTGGAGGTGTGTCCATATTCATTAAGGATATCCACATTTCCAGGCTAGTTGCTCAACATAATGCATCTGAGGTTATCCAAGTGCAACTAACTCTGGGCAAAACTGCAATCCAAATTGTAGCTTGCTACAGATCCCCCACCATGCCCCAAGATTCCCACTCCTCTTTTCTTGATGTACTGGAAAATATTAGGGTTCAACCAAACACCCTAATAATGGGCGATTTCAACTACCCCACCATTAACTGGGAAAACTACTTGTGTACCAACTCCTTTACACAACGCTTTCTGGAATTCATAAACTCCAATGCCCTGGATCAACTTATCCACACCCCCACCAGGGGCAACAATATTCTAGACTTAGTCATTACCAACATGAGTGACCGGTGTTCCACACCTGAAGTCAACTCCTCGTTGATCTGATCCGACCATAAGCTAATCACCCTTGATGTCCACATCCCGATCCCACCCCCCATTAAGGAAACCACGGTAAAAAATTTCTCCAAAACCAACTTTATGCTACTTAAAACAGAAGTGGTGAACTTCATGACACCCATGCAGATGGACAATACAGTTACGACTGCTGAATCCTACACAAATGCACTCTATAAGCACTTACGAGTGCATGGATCATGCTATCCCAAATTGAATCAAGACGCTATCCTCCAAAAAAAGGAAGCCAATCTGGAGGTCCCCTGCAATAAACAAACTGTACAAGAGAAGGAAGAAACTGTTGCAAAAGAGAGTAAAATCCTATGAGTAGAGGAGCTCCCTGGTCAGCCTCAGTAAGAAGCTGAGATCCCTTATAAGATCTTCCAAAGCTAGCTACAAAAACAAAATTGCCACTGATCCTAAGGACAACCACAATGCATTCTGTAGCTATGTCAAGAATCTCAATGGTAACACCCAGATCTGCTCTGAGTTACAGCACAACAGCACGAAAATTACAGAACCAACTGATATTGCCAACATCCTGGCAGATAGGTTCAGTGCTAACTTTACCCTCACCTCACCCCCTAAAGGGCCCATATCTGTACAGGAAGAATGCAGAGTCCCCATAATCACAACTACGCTGGTAAAAGCTGCACTCTCTAAAGCCAAAAACACAACATCCATGGGACCGGACAACATCCCAGGCTGCATTTTACACAAACTTCAGAACAAACTGGCTCCCCACCTAAGCACCATGTTCAATCATAGCCTCACATTAGGCTTTGTGCCCACTGAATGGCGTACAGCAACAGTTATCTCACTTCACAAAGGGGGAGCCACCACTGATCCCGGGAACTATCACCCTATTAGCCTGACGATCCTGGTCTGCAAGGCCATGGAACGTATCATCATGGAACTCTCAAACAAAGACATTGGTAACCTCCAAACTCTAGATCCCACCCAGTTCGGGTTTGTGAAAGGCATATAATGCCTCCTGAACCTGATCGACTTCTTTGAGGCAGTTACCAAAGCCGTAGATGAGGGTAAGGTGGTTCACACAGCCTATCTTGACCTCGCCAAGGCTTTCGACACCATCCCCATTCTGGAATTATAGCTAAACTCACTAAACTAGGTATAAATCCCTATGTCACAAGATGGGTTGCCAATGGCTCACTGACAGAAGGCACACTGTAAAAGTTGCAAACTCCAAATCTGACCTCAAACCATTGACAAGTGGAGTACCACAGGGTTCAGTCCTGGGACCTTTCCTGTTTGGTATGTACTTCTGTGAAGTACAGGCCAACACAGAAGGCCTCTGGCTAACGAAGTTCGCAGATGACTGCAAACTAGGAACCATAGTCGAGTCCCCAAATGATTTGGAAATCCTACAGAAGGGCCTCGCTGAGACAGATGCCTGGTGTCAGAGCCACAGCCTCAAGCTCAATGACAAAAAGTGCATTGTCATCCCCTTTGGTAAAAACTCTGTGCCCATGAACTACTACATAGACAGCAGTCTACTTAACACCAAATGTATGATGAGACCTTGGGACCCAGGTGGACAGTAGTCTGTCCTTTGATAGTCACATTGCCACAGTAGTCAGGAAGTCCTTCTACGTGGCACACCTCATCATAAAAGGGTTCTCATCCAGGAAAAAAGAGGTCATTGTTCCCCTCTACTCGACACTCATTAGACCCTTTATAGAGTACAACTCTCCTTTTGGAATGTACCTCACAAGACATCTGCAGCAGCTGGAAAGGCCACAGAAGTACCTCACAAAGAGGATTACTGGCCTCAGATGCCCTACACTGACCGCCTCAAAATACTTCAGCTTTGCTCCGTAGAATATCGTCTACTCCGAGGTGATCTCTGCCTAACATATAAAGCTATGTCAAACCCAGAGCTGTTGGGCATGCTACACCTAAAGAAATCCCAATCCCTCCGAGCTACACGGTTTAGGGACCTAAACCTTGTCACCACAATAAACAGAACATGCTGGGGGGATATATTCCTGTCCCAGAGACTTCCCATACTCTGGAACTGGTTACCCATCTATATCAAGCAAAGTTTTTCAGTAGCACTCTTCAAGAAAAATCTTGATGAGTGGATAGGAAATAGGAAATACACCACAGGGATCACTTCTGTGACTCTGCTCGACAGTGGCACAGCAAAATAACTTTTTTAGGTGGCGTAAGCCAGGGAACCTTTTTGGCTAGGCTTACATAGGCCCTCGGGCCAATAGCCTAGTACCTACCTATGATGACCGTGCCCTGGCCCAGCAATCAAGGAGCCTCAATCCTCACCGCTAACACCAGGGAGGTCGTCTCCAAGAGGAGGAAAGGATAATGCACACAGTAAAGTACAATTTCCCTTAAGTGCACACAGAGATCACAGTCAGTCTGGAGCAAGCTGCTCCCTTGCTCACCAGGTCCCCAATAAGGCTGCACACTGGCACAGCTATAGGGTCCAAGTCTCAGCCTAACTGGGCAAGCTAGAACCTCCAGTACCCTCTCTGTCCAATTAGTGCTTCGTGTCCCTGCCCAAGTAGCTGACAACAACACACACACACACACACACACACACATACACTTTGAGATAAGTATTTATACAACTTCACAGACACTCCTGGGAAAGGCTGACACAGATTCTCCAGCTGTGCCCCTTTACCCAGACTATACGGTAGTAATTACTGCCACCACCCAGTTAATAATATCAGCTACTAAAAGGCCCTTAAAAGGGTGTCCAATTATTACTGTGCAATATTAATATTCAATGGTAATGTGACTATACAGTCCAAGGCTTATTGGAAGGGCTTAGACAGTAAACTCTATAAATATATAATGTACTCTAAAGCATACTTCATCTCTACACAAAGCAGCCACAGGTAGGTGTTAAAAATATTTAATAATAAATAATTAAAACACAAGACAAAACTACTACACCACAGAGATATCCAAGAGTTCACAGATCACACAGAAACTTAAAGTAATACAGTAGGACAGGTCTGGTTTCAAAGAAAATTGCCTAATTAATCTTTACTAGCTTTAACTATTCCTACAAGATATCACAATGCTAAAAACTTACATGTGAGCATAAGCAGAGTGCTGATAAGTTAGATGTCCAAGATCAAAATGCTCCCCAGTCTCTTGTGAGAAATAGTGTTTAAACTTTACTAAGAAACATGTCTCTAAGGCCCTCCCAAAATTACATAATTTTTGACACTTAAGTTTTCCCAGTATTCATATTGCATCATCTTAACACCTGGTCTGAGTTCTCAGGCCACAAACTGCATTATTTAGCAATCTAACACCTGCACAAAAACTTACAACAATAGAAGACATTTCACATGTATATACTAACAGAAACTAAAGTAATAAAGCACCTTACACATCTAAATTCTAGTCATAAGCTTTAGCCTTAAAACAATGGACATGAAATCTTCATCCAGCCGCCCTCAGGCCGAATCCTAACATGAAAGGATGCAACATGCTTCACTGGGCCAGTAGAGTGCAATGCTGTCACATATTTTGCAGTTCCACATTTCACAGTGTTTCCCTACATTTAAAAACACAAGCCTGTATTTTACATTTATTTATACAGTTGATAGAATTATATATTAAATTATGTTTGACTAGGCTGGCAGCCTTCGCCCATCTCTCCCCAGTCTTCCCATCTCATCCCCACGTGAAACTCAAGCAAGTTTTTCAAGTGCCCCGTGAGAAACATCGCTTGAGAGTGTCAGGTCTGTCTGGGTGTACCTCACCCCATTCCCTGTCTTGAGAGCCCATCTGCATTGGCATTGCTACTCCCACTGCGGTGCTGCACTGACATATATGCTTGCAACCCCAGGCTCCATCTTAGCAACTTGGCATTTTGCTGACTTGCTCTGTTTAACCATGTTAGAGGGTTGTGATCTGTCATCACAGTGAATTTTCTTCCATACAGATAAGGCTGAAGTTTTTGTAGTGCCCACACTATGGCTAGACCTTCCTTTTCTACCACTGCATAGCATTCCTCCCTGGGTTGGAGCTTACGACTGAGATAAACCACTGGGTGCTCTTTTCCCTCTGAAGAAATCTGGCTAAGTACAGCCCCCACCTCATAGTTTGAAGCATTCACCTGCACAACAATTTTTTTGCTATAGTCTGGACTGGCTAACACAGGGGGTCCCCCCAAAGCTTCTTAAATGCCTGCTCGGGTCCACATTACCTTATCTGGCCTGTTCTTCCTTATCAGGTCTGTGAGGTACTATCATTGGGAACAAACTTTCTGTAGTACCCTGCTGTTCCTAAGAATGCCCTCACCTGCTTTTTGGTAACAGGTGCAGGCCATGCTTGAATATCTTCCACTTTGGTAGGTTCTGGACTTATCTTACCACTCCCCACGCTATGTCCTAGGTAGGAGACCTCTGCCATACCCACCTGACATTTGCTCGGCTTAATGGCAACCCTGCCCAGCACCTCCCCTGACATGCTGAAGGTGCTCTTGCCAGGAATGGCTGTAGATAGCAATATCATCCATGTAAGCAAGGGCAACCCTCCTGCTCCTGCCAAGATATGATCTACCAGCCTCTGGAAAGTCGCTGGGGTATTCTTCATCCCAAAGGGCATCTTTGTGAACTCTTGCAAGCCAAAAGGAGTCATAAAGGCTGACTTCTCTCTAGCAGTGGGAGTCAAGGGCACCTGCCAGTAACCCTTGGTAAGATCAAGGGTTGTAAGATACTTAGTCCCACCCAGCTGCTCTAGGGCCTCATCTGTCCTAGGCATGGGGGTAAACATCTGACTCTGTGTGACTATTTAATTTCCTGTAATCCGCACAGAACCTGGTGCTGGCATCCTTCTTTGGCACCAACACCACTGGTGAGGCCCAGGGACTGTTGGACTTTTGAATCACCCCTGGTTCCAACATCTCCTGTACCTCCTCCTTCAGAGTCTGTTTGACTCTCTCAGGCACACTATAAGGGGCCTGCCTGATAGGCCTTTGGGGTCCTGTATCCACCTGGTGCTGTACCGGGTGGGTGCTCCTGGTTTCCCGGTGAACATGCCCCCAAACTCCTGCAACACTGCTCGGATATCTCGAACCTGGGTAGGAGATAGCTGCTGGGACATTGCTACCCCTTCCACCAAGGTGTTAGCCCGAGCCTCACTGAGGAGATCAGTCCTCAGACTCCTCCTGCAATTCACTGCAAATGCTCAGCACAAGGGCCTTCCTATCATGGTAAGGTTTCATCATGTTAACATGGTACAATGTGTGCTCCTGCCATCTGCCTAGCACTTCCACCATATAGTTAACATCACATACCTTTCTTATCACCTTGTAGGGTCCCTCCCAAGCTGCTTGCAACTTGTTGTGTCTGACAGGAATGAGAACCATCACCTGCTGCCCTACAGCATACTCTCTAGCTCGAGCATTCCTGTCATACCACACATTTTTTTCTGTTGTTGGGCTTCTGCCAGGTTCTCCTGGGCCAGGCCCATGAGTTCCCTGAGCCTTGTCCTGAGGTTCAGGACATATGCCACAACAGACTCCTTGTGAGACTCACACTCACCTTCCCACTCATCTCGAATTAAATATAGAGGTCCCCTCACCCTGTGCCCATACAGCAACTCAAAGGGGGAAAAACTTGTGGATTCCTGGGGAACCTCTCTGTAAGCAAACAACAGATGGGGCAAATATTTGTCCCAATCCCTCTTAAACTGATCTGCAAATGCCCGTAGCATGGACTTGATTGTAGAGTTTAACCTCTCAACAAGACCATTAGTCTGGGGATGGTAGGGGGTGGTCTTCATGTGCGTCACCCCACAGGACTTCCACAGGCAAGCCAGCAGGTCTGACATAAAATTGGCACCTCTGTCAGACAGTATTGCCTTTGGGAAACCTACCCTGCTGAAAATCTCTAGCAAAGCATTTGCCTCCTTCTCAGCCTCAATGGAGGACAAAGCCATTGCCTTAGGGTATCATGTAGCATAGTCTACAATCACTAGGATGTACTTTTTCCCTGTGGAACTTGGGGTACTCAGAGGACCCACAATATCCATAACTACCCTCTGAAATGGCTCCTCAATCAGAGACAAAGGCATCAAAGGATCTCTCCCCTTGTCTCCTGCCTTGCCTACCTTTTGGCACTGCTCACAGGTCCTGCAGTACCCTGTTGCATCTCTGGAAATTCCAGGCCAATAGAAGTTTTGCATAATACGCCTCTTTGTACATTTTATGCCCATATGACCTGCAAAGGGAATATCATGGGCCATGGCTAGAAGCGCCAGACGGTAAGCTCTAGGCACTACCAACTGCTGTACTCTCTCATCTTCTAGCCCTCCCTCAGGGATCCACTCTCTGTATAGTAACCCTTTGTCCCAGTATACAGATTCCCCCTTCCCTTGAGAATCAGGTGCCTCCCTAGCTACCTGCCTCAGGCCTTGCAATGTAGGTGAGAGCTGAGCCTGTCTCAAGTCTCTCCTTGTAACCCTTCCCAGCTTCCCTTCCACTGGAAGTCTGGCATCCTCTGACAGCGGTGCCTCACTGTCAGCCTGGGTACTACTACTCACCTCTACCTTTGCAGTTATCCTGTCCAAGGGAACATCAGTACCCACAAGCAGCTGTGGCTCACATTCAGTCTCACTGCTACAGCATAGCCCACTCCCTGAAGTAACCACCTCAGCAGTCCTGGCTGCAAGTATGCGGTCTGTCTGGGTCCCCCCCCAGGCTACCCGACCCACATGCTTGTCTCCTAGCCTCACTGCATATAACTGCATAAGTACTGCCTCATCCAAATCCTTCCCTCTCAGGATATCTGTAGGATGGTAGTTCCATACCCCTGTTGTCTCAAGACAACACACTGTTGGCATTTTTTCTTTCCCACTTACTGGCTCTCATCTTTGGTTCCCCGCCTTGCTTCCGTGGACACCCATATGCCACATGGCCCCACTGGTTGCTTTCAAAACATTTAACCCTAGCTCCTGGACATATACCTGGACTAGTGGCTTCCCCTGCTACTGGCAGATACTGTTGGGGCAGTCTGTGCTGCCCACCATGGGTTCCTTTAGTCCCATGAGCAGTACTGGGGGTCCCTTTCCTGTGCAGGGCTTCCCTGCTTGTTGGGTATAGGTCTCCCTTATTCCCCAACTCCTCTGAAGTAGCACAATGTCTATCAGCTAACCAGATCCTCATGTCCTCAGGCAAAGTGCTCAGGGCTTGTTCCCTTACCAAAAGGTCTGCCAGCCCTTCAAAAGTGATGAACCGATATCCACTCACACAGCTATGAAAATAAGTGCTCAATTCAACAAGATATTCACATACATTTTCATCTGCCTTGTGTCTATGCTCACAAAACTTTTTCCTATACATTTCAGGTGTTAGCTTAAAACATTCTAACAAATGTATTTTTACAGCAGTATAATCAAAACAGTCAGTGTCATGCATTTTTGCTAAAGAAGTTACAGCTTTGCCATGGAGTAAGGGGGTCAGAAACCGTACCCAGAGCCTTTGGTCAACTTCATACTGTTTACATAACCGCTCAAACATATGAATGAAGCTATCTGATAGTGGAGCTTTTCTCCTCGGGCCTCTGCTGAAAATGGACATGTATCCAGCCAGACTAGCCCGGTTAACAAATGTAAAATAAATAAATAAATAAAAAAATCTCTCTCTTTAAACTGTGGAAGACATTTACTGGTCTTTTGTGCTTCTGGGGTCCGGTTACTCCGTTCCCCATTACCTCCATGACTCTGGTGAAGAGTCAGCATTTCCCTCTCATGCTTTCTCTGCCGTTCCTGTTCTTCAGCTTCTAGGCTCCTCATTCTCTCGGATGCTTCCATTTCCATACGCCTGGCCTCTAACTCGAGTCTCTTTAGCTCCAACTGGATTTTTAGGTCCACTGCAGAAAGGTTGAGCTGTCCATTCTCCCGAGAATATTGTATCTCCACTGTCAGTCTGATTATCCTCCAGGCTGCTGTTTTCTGATGCAGCTGTAACCAAGGCTGCAATCAGGTCTGCCTTAGTCAGGTTTCCATGCACCAGCCCCCTAGCCTGGCACATCTCCGCCAGCTGGCTCCTTGTCAGCTTTCCATACTCTTCTGCTGACATGCTGCATGCTCACCCAGACTAACACTAAACTAACAAAAGAAATAAACAGTTGTGATCTGTACTCTTGGTATACACTGCGTGCCTGTTTTAGAGTACAAAACACCTTTAGAGATCACTGTACATAAGCTACAGGAATTCACTCTACCCACATCACTACAAGCCAATTAGTATATGAAGTATTTCCCACCATTGCCAAACACTTGTGATGACCATGCCCTGGCACAGCAATCAAGGAGCGTCAATCCTCACCGCTAACACCAGGGAGGTTGTCTCCGACAGGAGGAAAGGATAATTAATACACGCAGTAAAGTACAATTTCCCTTAAGTGCACACAGAGATCACAGTCAGTCTGGGGCTGGCTGCTCCCTTGCTCACCAGGTCCCCAGTAAGACTCCCCACTGGCACAGCTATAGGGTCCAGGTCTCAGCCTAACCGGGCAAGCTAGAACTTCCAGTACCCTCTCTGTCCAACCAGCGCGTCGTGTCCCTGCCCAAAGTAGCTGACAACACACACACACTTTGAGATAAGTATTTGTACAACTTCACAGACACTCCTGGGAAAGGCTGACACAGATTCTCCAGCTGTGCCCCTTTACCCAGACTATACGGTAGTAATTACTGCCACCACCCAGTTAATAATATCAGCTACTAAAAGGCCCTTAAAAGGGTGTCCAATTATTACTGTGCAATATTAATATTCAATGGTAATGTGACTATACAGTCCAAGGCTTATTGGAAGGGCTTAGACAGTAAACTCTATAAATATATAATGTACTCTAAAGCATGCTTAATCTCTACACAAAGCAGCCGCAGGTAGAAGGTTTTAAAAATATTTAATAATAAATAATTAAAATGCAAGACAAAACTACTACACCACAGAGATATCTAAGAGTTCACAGATCACACAGAAATTTAAAGTTATACAGTAGGACAGGTCTGGTTTCAAAGAAAAGTAAATAATTAATCTTTACTAGCTTTAACTATTCCTACAAGATATCACAATGCTAAAAACTTACATGTGAGCATAAGCAGAGTGCTGAGAATTTAGATGTCCAAGATCAAAATGTCTCTTGTGAGAAATAATATTTAAACATTACTAACAAACATGTCTCTAAGGCCCTCCCAAAATTACATCATTTTTGACACTTAGGTTTTCCCAGTATTCATATTGCATCATCTTAACACCTGGTCTGAGTTCTCAGGCCACAAACTGCATTCTTTAGCAATCTAACACCTGCACAGAAACTTACAACAATAGAAGACATTTCACATGTATATACTAACAGAAACTAAAGTAATAAAGCACCTTGCACATCTAAATTCTGGTCATAAACTTTAGCCTTAAAACAATAGGCATGAAATCTTCATCCAGCCGCCCTCAGGCCGAATTCTAACATGAAAGGATACAACATGCTTCACTGGGCCAGTAGAGTGCAGTGTTGTCACATATTTTGCAGTTCCACATTTCACAGTGTTTTCCTACATTTAAAAACACAAGCTTGTATTTTACATTTATTTATACAGTTGATAGAATTATATATTAAATTCTATTTGACTAGGCTGGCAGCCTTCGCCTATCTCTCCCCAGTTGTCACAGAACCTATGAACCCTGTTGACTGACTATACATCACCATTTTTACTTCATCTTATTCTGTCTTAGCTATTAATTATAGAGCCTCATCTTCCTCTAAACATTGCCATATTTAAAATAAACCAAGTAACGTACTGCTACCCTCTGTCGTTCTTCTTCAAAAGTAAGCAGCAACCAATACCATAGGTCGTCAACCAGCTTTTTTATTAAAAGTAACAAAAGTGACAAAAGTAACTGAGCGCTTTCTCCCTTCTCATAAGGGCATCATCAGAGTTACTTTGTTAACAGATGTCTTGATTTTAAATAGTAAAACATAGCAACACGTAATACACACACCCCTCCTTGGCCAACCAATCAACACTGTGCAATTAACAACAGCGTCAATGGTAAAATGCTCGATCAAATGTTTTTTGTTTTTTGTATTTTGTATTTTGTATTTTCTAAATAAAGGGAATGTATATAGCTGTATCTTTGACAGTAATATAACCAACAATTATAAAAAACAATTGCTAAAAATCTAATTAAGTAGGCTATCATACTATACTAGTTTTAACATAAAATACACATAATTTCAAAAGTACCAATAGTACAAATAATTCAAATACACTGAGCTCTAAGTTTTAACACACTAGCTAGAGATACATGTTCATTTATTCCTGGTGGTTTTGATGCATTGAGTCTAAGTTGCCACATGCACTCTCTGACCTCAAGCAAAGTTTGTCATCACCACCATTTTCCTTGTATGGAATTCTGTCAACAATAAAAAACAAAACCTCTTAAAATCCTACATGTCATGCTGCGTGTAAAGTCGTTGGTAGTTTTTGTTCCTAATGTCCCTCACGTGTTCCATTATTCTAAGTCTCAACTTCCTCGTGGTTTTACCCACATAAAGGAAGTGCAACTTAACAGCTGGCCACATAGACCACCATTTTGGTGTTGCAGTCTGAGACCTGGACTCGGAATCGACCTATTAAAGTTGTGCACCGTCACATATGGGCTGTTATTAATATATTTACAAGTGCTGCAAAACCCACATTTTTCATCATACATTGTTTATAAGAACGATCTAAACCTACACTCTCCATAATTTCTTTTAAATTTCTGCCCCTACTAAAGTAAATGATGGTGAAACACCCAATACAGTAGTGGCCTCCATTGGGATTGTCCCTTCCCATATATCCTGGACAGTATGTATGATATTTATACTGTCGTCATTATATGGCAAAATCATTGAGTGACCAACCTTATTCACTTTATCATGACTAATATTGACTGGTAACCCTGCTACCAGGATGGGTTTGTAGATAGTTTTTCTCTTCACTATAATTTCCTCCCTGGTCCTATTAAGAACATCAAGGGGATATCCTCTCTCTTGTAGCATGTTAATCAACATAACCATTTCTTTCTCAAATAAGTTGTTGTCACTGATTAGCCTGGAAAGTCTCACCATCTGTCCCTTTACAATATTCTTTTTTTGAAAGTAAGGGTGACAACTTTCAAAGTGGAGAAAGGAATTTGAATATGTTTTTTTACGAAATATACTGGACTCTAATGTGTGACTAGTCATGTCCTTAATTAACAAAATGTCAAGAAATTCACATCTCTCCCTTTGTATATTGTATGTAAACTTTAAAAAAGTTGTACTTTTGTTAAGATTGTCCACAAATTCCACAATGTCGTCTTCACTACCCCTCCAGAAAATCAATATGTCGTCTAAAAAGCGCACATATAATGCAATGTCTTATTGAAATCTGGAGGTATCAATAAATTCCCTTTCCCATTCTATTAGGACCAAATTCGCATACACTGGGGCACATTTAGCACCCATAGCCACACCTGTGGTTTGCTTGTAATAATCGCCCTGGAAATGGATGTAGTTGTTATTAAGAACCATTTCTAAGAGGTCCACCAACAGGTGTTGTTTCACTGTATGGAAGGTAGATAGTCGCCCCAAACTATTTTGAAACATGCTCAAACCTATTTCATTAGGAATAACTGAAAATAAATTAACAACATCAATAGTCAAACAACACTTGCATTATATGTGCGCTTTTTAGACGACATATTGATTTTCTGGAGGGGTAGTGAAGACGACATTGTGGAATTTGTGGACAATCTTAACAAAAGTACAACTTTTTTAAAGTTTACATACAATATACAAAGGGAGAGATGTGAATTTCTTGACATTTTGTTAATTAAGGACATGACTAGTCACACATTAGAGTCTAGTATATTTCGTAAAAAAACATATTCAAATTCCTTTCTCCACTTTGAAAGTTGTCACCCTTACTTTCAAAAAAAGAATATTGTAAAGGGACAGATGGTGAGACTTTCCAGGCTAATCAGTGACAACAACTTATTTGAGAAAGAAATGGTTATGTTGATTAACATGCTACAAGAGAGAGGATATCCCCTTGATGTTCTTAATAGGACCAGGGAGGAAATTATAGTGAAGAGAAAAACTATCTACAAACCCATCCTGGTAGCAGGGTTACCAGTCAATATTAGTCATGATAAAGTGAATAAGGTTGGTCACTCAATGATTTTGCCATATAATGACGACAGTATAAATATCATACATACTGTCCAGGATATATGGGAAGGGACAATCCCAATGGAGGCCACTACTGTATTGGGTGTTTCACCATCATTTACTTTTAGTAGGGGCAGAAATTTAAAAGAAATTATGGAGAGTGTAGGTTTAGATCGTTCTTATAAACAATGTATGATGAAAAAATGTGGGTTTTGCAGCACTTGTAAATATATTAATAACAGCCCATATGTGACGGTGCACAACTTTAATAGGTCGATTCCGAGTCCAGGTCTCGTAGACTGCAACACCAAAATGGTGGTCTATGTGGCCAGCTGCTTAAGTTGCACTTCCTTTTATGTGGGTAAAACCACGAGGAAGTTGAGACTTAGAATAATGGAACACGTGAGGGACATTAGGAACAAAAAAACTACCAACGCACTTTACACGCACAGCATGACATGTAGGGATTTTAAGAGATTTTTGTTTTTTATTGTTGACAGAATTCCATACAAGGAAAATGGTGGTGATGACAAACTTTTGCTTGAGGTCAGAGAGTGCATGTGGCAACTTAGACTCAATGCATCAAAACCACCAGGAATAAATGAACATGTATCTCTAGCTAGTGTGTTAAAACTTAGAGCTCAGTGTATTTGAATTATTTGTACTATTGGTACTTTTGAAATTATGTGTATTTTATGTTAAAACTAGTATAGTATGATAGCCTACTTAATTAGATTTTTAGCAATTGTTTTTTATAATTGTTGGTTATATTACTGTCAAAGATACAGCTATATACATTCCCTTTATTTAGAAAATACAAAATACAAAATACAAAAAACAAAAAACATTTGATCGAGCATTTTACCATTGACGCTGTTGTTAATTGCACAGTGTTGATTGGTTGGCCAAGGAGGGGTGTGTGTATTACGTGTTGCTATGTTTTACTATTTAAAATCAAGACATCTGTTAACAAAGTAACTCTGATGATGCCCTTATGAGAAGGGAGAAAGCGCTCAGTTACTTTTGTCACTTTTGTTACTTTTAATAAAAAAGCTGGTTGACGACCTATGGTATTGGTTGCTGCTTACTTTTGAAGAAGAACGACAGAGGGTAGCAGTACGTTACTTGGTTTATTTTAAAGACTGCTGTGTGCCTGTGAACTTTTTTATTGCCATATTTAAGTCTACTTTGTATATTTCCATTTGTGCCCAGTATTGATTTCCACTCATAACGGTTCCAAAATATCTCTATAGGCTGGTTAGTTTTCCATATCATAGCTTTCTTAAGCTTATTGACTGACCTTTCTACTTTCTGTTGCCTAAGTCATTATGCTAAACATTTTTGTGCTTTGGAGTTATCAAAAAGTTGTTGCTTAACAGCAACCTTTCTAAAGTCATGCATATTATTAAAATAATCTTAGTTTCCCTATAGCAATTTGCAGTTGCCCATCATCTTACCCTGTGAGATTCCTCTTATTTTGACACTTTAACCTTTGTCAGTCCTTCTAAATAATTCTTGTTACTTCTTTCCCATCTCTCTCCCTCTCTGTTTTTCCTGCCATGGTTTTAAACCCTATTTTCATTTTATCCCATTCACTAGATATCCCTTCTGAAGAAATTTCTATCTTCCCTAATAGCTCCTAAATCATTTTCCCTACTCATTTTTTTAATTCCTCGTTTTACTAGGTAAGTAGGAAAGCACCAGTGCTCATTTTCCCTTCATCACTCTGCGTCTTTTTCTTAGATTTTATTGGAGCATGATCTGAAGTAGTTATTGATGTTTCAGCTTTTTCAATTAAATAGACATACTCCTGTGAAGTGTAATTTCTAGCCAGTCTAGTTGCTGTACCTTGAGGTATAATGTTTAAATTCTTTCTGATTTCCGGTTATTGAATTCATATCTTCCATACCAAGTATTGTCATGTATTTCCTCAGAAATCTACCCTCTTCTGTTCTCCTCTGGGTCCCCCCGATGCATCCTTTTGCAAATAAAGTTGCAATCCCCACCCATAGTAATAATTTCTGAAGGCTGATTATTTCTCCTAAAATTCCATTAAAATCCTTAATAGTGGTTTTAGATGGACTATAAATATTGCCAGCATCCTCCTCCTCTGCTGTTAATAACCCTTTATTACCACAAATCTACCATTATTGTCTTTTTCCCTCTTCTATCACTAGTTGATCCCTCTCACAGTCAGTATTATTACTTCCCTTTTCCTTTATCCCTGATACTATGCAAAATGTCCACCCTGAAATCCTTTGTTTGTCAAATTCACATGCTCATTTCTGTCCGAATGCTCCACTGCAACATTGTCATCTTGCTTATTATACATGACAGTTACTTTGTGTATTTCCTACTTTGGGCTTACCTGCTCACACTAATGTTTGGCATGCTGATCTCATATAGTTGTTTCACCCCATCTTCATTTGAACCTGAGTCGCATTTTAATGCTTTTTGCTTCAGTGAAAGCACTCAAATAAAAAACTAAATTGATTTTCAGAACACCCCTCCCACTTTAACTTACAACAGACACAAAATGATATGCATTTTCAGAAAATGAAGCTTACATCTCCAGACAGGAGTTAATCCAAGTTGATGGCTATCCCCACAGCCATTACCTATTCTAAAATTAAAGTTACCCATGCTGCAGCACATGTTGGAGCCCATGTTCCCATTGACATTGACTGATATGTGTTTTTTTTCTTGCCTCTATTCCCATTCTGGATGTGAAAAACAGCTTGTATGTTTTCAGTAAACATTAACTTTCAGCTGTAAGAAAAAGTGTTACCTTTAAATAAATACAGCAAATTGTGCACCATTATGTTAAATACACCAAAATATTAAGGTTGCTGGGGAAGTAACTACTTCTACAAGTTTTTCATTTCCCGCTTGCCTTTGTGCCTTTAAATTGATTATACTGTACTTCATACATTTCTCTCAGTACACAGTGTTCACTCTTGTTTGCACCTGTAAACTGATTATCTCCAAGTAGGAACGGTATTGAGAAAAGAAAAACAGCTAGTAGCCTTGCAGATGCATGGAGGAATCTTTATAAATTTCCCTCAAAACACACTGTTCAGACTTTTCATGATTAATTGCATGCGCTTATAGACTTCTTTTGTCCCACCAAGAGTATTTGCTAATGGAAAACAAAAGGTAATGACTTGCAAATGCAATTATGTACTCCCATTTACCATGCTTTCTATCACTTGGTCATATTTTTTAAACCTATTTGCTTAAAAAAGCTTGTCTATAGTTTAAACCAAGGACATTAATCTAGATATCCATCCTTCATTTTTCCCCATTTTTGCACATGTTGTCGGGGTGTCACTTCTAGACATTCATCTAGAGCCAGTGTTCACACAACCAGGTGGCTAGATATCCACCCATGGAAAACAAGAGAGATTATTATATGAAATTTACATATAATGTGGTCAGTTCACTTTTACTTAACCCATCCCAGCAACCCATGATCATTATAGCATTGTATTAACTTTAACTTAACTTACTTCTTTCCAGCCTTTCCTACCTTGTTAAATGTAAAGCGTAGATACTTTACAACTAAGAAAAAAAATATTCTTGTTTTAATATCTTTTAGCATATGCAGTCACTGATAAATCTCCTGCCTCCTCACATTTAAAGTAGCCCTGACTGCCCCTGTGCAGAACTGCTTTACAGTATAGCATGCAGTTTACATCATGAAATGTTTTTACAAATATTAAGAATAAAAAATGTTTTACTTACAGTTGCTTTGCAAGTCCTTTCAGTGTCCTAAACATTAATGACATAAAGTAGGATGCATGGTTTACAGTTCACCCACCAGTTTAACACAGTCAAAAAATGTCCAGTCTTTTCAGCCACCTGTACTTATAAAACCACATTTCAAAGGTCTACTTTTATACCCAGTAGGATTGATGCTTTACATTCTCCCATTTATTTACTAATTTCACAATGCTACTTGTCTTTTTCATGATCATCTTCATCTCTCAACACCAGTCTCTGGTTCTAGCCCAGGGTGCTCATGATTCTTCTAGTCAGCTCCTCTGTTTTTTTGCTGTTTCTCAAACATTTTCTTTTGGAAAATGGAAAAACTTTTCACTGCAGACTTTTCTAGCAGACTTTGTTATTGTCAGAAGAATATGAATCAGAGTCCCCTGCTGCTGGCTGGCTCACTGTTTGTTGGCTGAATTTTTATTTCTTCCTTCACTTATTCTGCATTGAAAAATGTATTTAATTGCCAAGGAAAAAATATTCTGAAAAAAATACAGAAGCTTGAAACTCGCATGTATTTCTTGACATTCCCTGATTGCTGAACTAAACCTGCTTCTTTTGCCTGATGTGCAGTTAACATTCATTTTCCAGAAACACTGTTTCCAATTTTAGCACTTTTCCTTTCTGCCACAATTTTGCTAATCTCAGCTGTTTTTGCTGGTATGTTTGCATCTTTACTGATGTAGGTCTTGGCTACTTTCTCATGGCCAGATTTTGAACATGCACACTATTGGCCCTGTCAATTAAAAATCTGCTGTGTAAAACCAGTCTTTTTGGTTATTTATACTTTGGTAAAATTAATGTAGTCTGTTCCTTCCAGGTTCTGTGATACAGCTGAGTATCTCTGGTTTTCTGTGTGTGGTCTGTCTTCTAACTCAGCTATTTTTAGAAGCATCTCTTCTTGAGTAGCTTCATGCTCATCCAGCTTTTTCTTCATTTCATGTGTGCATATTTGCTGATCCTATTCATTCTGTCTGCCCAATCTAATTTATGGGTCTTCAAGCCACTTGTCGGATCTAACCAAACTAATGCTCTAACCTTGATCCCCTTTAAAAAATATTTCCTGGTATGTTTTTATATCTGTAGAGAAGCTCATTTGCCACCATTGTGATCAAAAGCACATTTCAGATTCAGAAAAGCTGACCTCCTTGTATTTCTATATATAAATCTTTTTGTGTGTGTGTGTGTGTGTGTATGTGTGTGCACGCGCACATGTGGAGTTTTGTAACATGGCAAAGAAAAAGGAAAAGAGTTTTAAGAAATGCCATAAAAGTGTCCATAAAATACCACCCCAAGACACCCAGAAGTTATGTGTTGTATGATTGGGAGTGGAAGACTAAATGCTGTAATTAAATCAAAAGGTCCTGCAACAAAGTATTAGTTTAAGGGTATGCACACTTATGCAACCACCTTATTGTACATTTTTTATTTTTATATTTTTCCCCTAACAGATTTGTTTGTTTTTCAATTGAATTCTACTATAGGTCACATTAAAGGCGAGAAAAGTTACGAAATGATTTATTGTGGTCTTATTTTTTTATATCACAAAAACCTGGCATTTTAACAAGGGTGTGTACACTTTTTATATCTACTGTACATGTATGTATGTATATATATATATATATATATATATATATGTCTATATATATATATATATATATATATATATATGTATACACACACACACACACACACACACACACGCACACACGTATTTTTGTGTTTTAATTTAAGGAAAATTTGGTGTTGTGTATGAGTGTATCATTTAATGCTAGTGAGCTTTCAAATGTTATTTGAATCTCCTGTGGTACAAATTCTAGAGAATTTGGTCTTTTAAAGCACACCACACTGTGACTAGACCACTTCCTAACATTACAGCTATTCTGTGATCTTTATTTCCTTAGAATGTTTTGCCTTTGCCTAACAAGATTAAGGCACTATATGAAGGTTCCTGATCTGTAGTGCCCTTTATGAAGGGAAATAGTGCAAAGAATATCCAGGAAAGACAAGGTAAATGATTATGAAATTAAATGTGTTGCCCATCAGGAATATGGTAAGCCTTTGTCTGAGACAGCATAGATTCACAAAAGTCAGGCTGTGGCTGTTTCTGCTGTGTTTATGTTACTTAGTGCAAGGTGATGTCTGCAGTAATGTGCAATGGACTTTTGCCAGTGCTTTCTTAGTTGGTAAGAGAGAAACATGGCTTTCTATAGAAGAAATGTGCTATAAGGCATGTTAGCTTAAAAATGTTTTTTCAAATAACCCATTCTGGTATTTGCTTCCATCTCCTTGGGTTCTTTAGGAACTGCTTTGAATCGTAGCATTTTTATGATCTGCATCAAAAGATGTTTCAGTGTGGTATGGAATGGTTGTGTAATACTCACTAACGTTAGATTTTTGAGAATGTCTCTAGCATCAGATTCATTGCATCCCTTGCCTCCTTTCTTAGTAATGTTTTAATTTGCTTTAGGGAAATCGCATTTTTATGTCAAATTTGGTTTATTTACAGATATTTAAAGGGATTTGGCCTAAAAGAGGTGGTTAATGGAAAACAAATAATAATTCTGTATTCTATGTACTGCCTAAGCATCGTGCTGGCATCAGTGGTGGGCAGCTGTAGTATGAGCACCGCCTTTGGCAAAAAAATGTCCTGTTTTCAAGTGTAAGAGGCCGTCATAAAGGTCAAATAATGCTGTGGCAGGTGTCCTTGTAATGGTTTCCTGCAGTAGAACATTTCTTTTTTTTCCTTACAAATTACTGTTTGCAAAAGGCATATGTCATACCATACTGTTTGTTGATGAGCAGGTAGTATTCCAGGACACTGAAGGAAATGCAGCTTTGTCTTTTTACATCACTTACATGTACTTTGTTTTCAGGAATGGTATGCAAGAAAGCAGCTGATCAAGTTGATTGGCCTCCTTTGGTCCTGGGTCTCCTTACATTGCTGAAGCAGTTCCACTCACGTTATACAGAACAGTTTCTAGCATTAATTGGCCAGTTTATTCGCTCGAACATGGAGCAGTGCACAAGGTCAGACCAATTATGCTTCCTAATTTAAATGAGGAAAGTGCTATTGTGTGAAGTTGAGTCCTAATTGCAATTCAACTATTTAACCCTTTGTTTATTATGTAATGGAGAGCATGTTGCATGACATAATTTAGCTCTTTCTTTTTTGTGAGGGGAATAAAAAAATATGTGAATACTTTGATTGTGAACAGCATAGACCTGGACATTTTCTGGAGATAATGACCATTTGGCCCTCCTAGTCTACCCATTTTTCTGCATTGTGTATGATTTGCAATTTTTAAGCAATTCTTTGCATAATCCTTCATATTGTCATAGTTGCTTTATGTCTGTGTGCTATGCTTTTGAACCTAGTGTTTGCTTTTGATTCTTCAGGAAACCATTTATTTCATGTAAACTCTCTCTTTGTAAAAGTGCTTCATAGCATCCCTCTTCAGCTGTCCTTCCTCTGTATTTTTATCTGTACTCATTTGTTCTTTAGTCTCCATCTATAAATGCTTCCATTCTAGACTTAATTCCCTTAAGATACTCAAAGTTCCTATCATACTGTCCCCTCTTCTTTCTTTCAGGGTTCATATGTTGCATTCATTCTTCATATCTTCTTATGTGTACCCTGTATCATTTTTTGCTCTTCTTTGCACAGTATGTATTCTTTCAAAATATATGTCGAAGCATGATCTCCATGACTGTGTGTAGTTTTCAGATATGGCTGTACCAATGAGATGCAGTTTCTTGTTTAAGTTGTCTTACGTCTTGTACTTTTATTCATTATTTAGAAGCTCTTATATCTAAAAGGCCAGTGTAACTGAGGAGAACAAATTCTAGTCTATAGGGCAAGCGAGGCTGAGGAAAGTGAATTCAAGTTTGTGAACTGTGTGTAGTGCCTCATTTAATTGAGAGTAGAATACCTCATTAACATTTGTCCATTTTGTGATTAATTATTCCTACTGACAAAGAAGACAGTAGGATTTAGAGCACAGTATCATCTTCCAGAAATGGCTAGTTATGGAGGCTTACCTATCTTTGGTACGTAATGCCCATAGCTAATTCCAACGTATTCTCTATGTGACTGCTGTGATTGAAAGAAAATGGAAAGGATAGAATTAGGAAGAAGAAATTTAGGAGTGTCACATAAAATGGAGAATAACATAGTAAAATAATGGAGGGGGAAAAAAGAGAAAAAGATAAAAAAAAATTATGGTAGAGACTGGGTAGTGGAAAAGGGGTCCCTATTATTTCATCGAAAGCTCAATGCCGTTCGTTGAACCATTCTAAGATTGGATTACAGTCAGGGTTGCCAGATTTCCAGCCCCCCCAGGTAGGGACAAAAAAAAAAAAAGGTCTCTCTCGGCAAGTGAAGACCAAAAAAAAAAAAAAGGTCTTTAATGCGGAACACAGTTCCACATTAAAGAACAGTAGCTCAGTAGCTCTGCACTAAACACGGAGCTTCTCGTGTTTAATGCATTGCAGTTCCGCATTCAACACAAGTAGCTCCGTGTTTAGCGATTTTTGATTGATCCGTATACCGGCATATGGGCCAATCAAAAATCGTTAAACACGGAGCTTCTCGTGTTTAATGCGGAACACAAGAAGCTCCGTGTTTAGCAATTTTTGATTGGCCCGTATGCCAGGTATACGGGACAATCAAAAAAAAAAAAAACAAACAAAGCAGAGGCTGGCCGGGATTTACACCGGCAGGGCGGAACTCGGATCGGACTGCTGATCTCGGGACAGTCCCGCCCAAATAGGGACGTCTGGCAACCCTGATTACAGTAGAAGTCAGGAAATTTGCCCATTCCCCACTGTGGTGTGATTTTGGAGTTGGTATGTATAATTAGTAGGGTGTGGGGGGCTCGATAAATGGCATTTCCAATGAAATGCCATTCAATGATCTGATCTTTCGATAATGTAATATAGACCCGTGGAAAAGTCAGCACCATCAATGGGTAGTATGTCTTTTCCTTTATTTGCCACCCCATCCTTTACCAAAACAATAGTGCTCTATATATAATATAAACCATTCCAAGTCTTTTAATGGGAGCTCAGCTTTTTGTCCTGATGCAGGACATTGCAACAATTAACTAGATAGTCTCAGACAGTCCCAAAAAGATATGGGAATTTCACATGCAAAGACAGGTATAATTTTTTTGCATAGGAATTGACATCAAAAATGCCCATCCTTTGCCCTTCTTGAACAATTACTGGATATTAAGAAATAAAAAAATGGATTTCCTTAAATTCTTATAAGAACATTTGTTTTGATTTTGAAAGCACATGTGGCAGAAAAGGTAGTATTTGATTGTGCTGTGCTACTTTACACTTGCAACTTTATCAAACTGCTGTTACCACCACTTATGTTATTCCTCTCACTACCATAAGGTGAGTTCCTTCTGGAATTCTCCATTTATTCGTATCAAGAGAGAGCTTTATCTAAATAATCCCATGTTTCTGCTTCGAAGTATTCTTTAAAATGTGCAAGTTTTAGGCATTTTGTAGTGCTTTTTCACTAGTTTTGCATAGTTAACCCATATGTTTTTACATGGTGTTGTTTCACTGTTTCACACATATTTGTATTCTTTCAGTTCAGTCTTCCACTGTCAGTTGTGCTTATGGAAAGCAGATTTCCTTCATGGATTCCCTTTTAGTGTGTGTGTGTGTGTGTGTGTGTGTGTGTGTGTGTGTGTGTGTGTGTGTGTGTGTGTGTGTGTGTGTGTGTGTGTCGTACTTAGGTCCTTCCCTTCAAACTAACCACTGCAGTTTTCAGGGGTTTTATTGATGCTTTCCGGGAGAGACCTCAGCAAAGTTTAGAAAATACCAGGATGGCTTAAAAGCTCAAAAATTTACAAAAAATAATCTTTTCCTCTGTCATCTGCTGTAATTCCCATTTTCCAGAAAGAAGGAAACTATCACAGGAAAAAAGTGAGGGGAAGAGAGGGCAATAAGGAAAGAAATAGAAGTCCTCCATCTCACACCATGTTTGCAACACTTACCATGCAGTCTTTTGTGATCCAACAGAGATTGTTGCTTGGCCAGTGTTAGCCTAACTCCCCCCGATAATGATCCCCAGCTGCTTGATTTGGACATCTTCTTCTAAAAGTATCCTATATCCTGTTGTGAAAGAATTCTTCAGGTTTCTTCCCCAGGAAATAGCAGCAGCTAACTTGCCAACTGCCATAATAGTTGGGTTATTCTGCCAGTAGTGAATGCCTTCCAAGACTTGGTCCTAGGGAACTGATTGTACCCAAAGACCATGAGTGATGCCTTGTGGAAGAAGGATCAGACATTTCCAGTGACTCACTTGTCTGGGTATAGTTATCAAAGCCAGGTCAAACTGTTTCATGATGGTACTAAGGAGGATTCTTCCTGCTTAGTTACAGATATTTTACCCCCTCCCCAGTCACGAATCCAGGATGCTGAATTGTCTGAAAACTTGGATTTTGCACCCTCCATGTTATCTGTGAGGCTGATGAACTGCTTAATTGTGATGCTGTACTTCAGTTGATGTGAAATGGCAAGTGGAGAGTGAAACTGAAAAGGTCCAAGACACTGGTAACCACAATGAAGACCACTGGCTTCACGATGACTCTTGTAACCCATGTTGACATGCATAGAGCAGCCATGGAATCTAAGTCTGATTTAACAATATGTTGCCATTCGTCTTTTATAGATGCTGTGTTTCAGTGGCCCCTGTGTGGGATAGAAACTAATAACATCTATAAGGCCATAAATGAGAAAGGAACAGGCGTTTACTGCTGCAAATATGAAAGTTAAAGTTAACAGTGCTTAATAAACATGCATCAGTTCTCAGAGGAACCAGTAGAGGTCCTGAAGAGGACCTGCAGGGCCCAGGGTTGGGGGGCTTAGTAGCAGCATGGCTAGCACTTTCCACTGGGTGGCAGGCTTAAATGAAAGCCATTATTGATCAAAACTCCCGTACACTCTCGCTATGATAATAACGTAAAGCTTGATTATAGTATCCCGGAGTTGCTGTGTGGGGTGTTTAGTGCCCATGGCTGGCTGGAAGGGGAGGGGGTCAGAATATGAAGGCTCCTTGCAAAAACTGGTCTTGTAGTGATTTGTTACAGTTTCAGATTTCAAATGATTTTGGAAATGCCACATTCTTGTGTTCACACTTATGATTGCCTATCACATAAAAATTGCATTTCAGTCATGGAACTGGTTTTGTCAGGGTAGTCAACTGAAGGGTCTCTTGGCTAAGGCCAATGTCTTTCTGATTTGCACTCTTGCTGCCATATTCTGGAGTTTGTAAGAATGATGTGCATTTAGAAAAGAAAATGTAAAAAATAGAGACAAGTATACATAAGAAAAATGTACACGTGAATAGTTATGTACATAGGCAGAGTTTACATGCCCCCCATACCATATTTTACAAGGAATAGTTAAAGCACAAATGTGCAGAGTTAGTAGGCTGAATGCAGATGTTATAAAGTTCAGTGATCAAATGAATGAGATGGTAGTTGAGTTTGTGAGTAGTGGCTATAGCACCATGGCAGTACTAAAATAGTGAATGATGTGAAACAAAGTAGAAGTAATGCTATGAGAACAATTTTTAATGAAGGGGAAGTAGCCACAACTGATGTGAATGAAAAGAACGATAACATTAGATATGTAACTACTTATAGTTTAAAAACAGAGCAAATAAAGAAAATTATACACAAGAATTGGCCTATACTCATGGCAGCACCTGAACTGCATACTATACTAGAGGCTAGACCCTTTTATTCATATAGAAACCTTAAGAATTTAAAGAGCAGGTTATGCTATAAAGACTTTAAGGATATAACAAAAGTAATGTTGGGCAATAAACCTGGTATGTATGGGTGTATGTGCTGTAGTTGCTGTGATGACATTATTAGCACAATAGTGACAAATGTGTCCACCCAGTGTCCAATAAGCAGTTTAATTTTAACTGTGTAGCTACCTGTAATAGTGTCAATGTGGTCTATCTTGCTACCTGTGAAAAATGTGATTCATTTTACATAGGAAAGACCACAAGGAAATTAAGAGTGTATAACAGAGCATAAGTCAGAAATAAGAAGAAATAATGAGAATAATGCACTGTTTAAGCACATCATGCATAATGGTGTGGATCAAGGCTTTAAATTCAGAGTGATAGACAGTGTACAAAAGGGACCCAGAGGTGGTGATTTTAATATTTTTTAGAGGGTAAAGAATATGAGTGGATTGTTAGGTTCCATGCAGATTTAGCACCTGGTCTAAACAATGTAGTCAGTCTTAAATCTGTGTTTGTTAAAATACAACAACAAAATTTTTAATGTACACCTTTAAGGCTGTTTTAGAAAAGTTTTAATTGATGGTATAGTGTGATTTGTTGGCTGTGGTCATGTGTTACCTTTTGGCTCCCATTTAAATATATTGTAATGTGATATGTACTGTTTTAGCATTGAGGGAGGTTGTTTAACCAAAGGCTTTGCTGCATTAAAGTCTGTTTCTTCTGACGGTGGATTTGTGTCAGCATTTAGCATCTACCTGTGGAAATACATAGACAAAGCTTTTCTTAGATGTAAGGCAGATTCTAGAAGTCATAAAACAATAAAAACACTTCCAAGACAATACAGTGAACCTCTAGTTCTAGACATTGTATCTGTTACTTCACTGAAACTGAAATATCACATCCTTTTATTAAGTGGCTACAAAGTAATTTAATTTCAGCTATTTTTCTGAAGTTAATATCTGGTGTTCTAGTTTCCACTGTTAAAATATATACATCCAAATAGTTGCAATAGTGCAGGTACATTTCTGTTCTAATCCAGTAGGGTACACTGTGGTTGCATCTCTAAGCTCAGTACTTTACAAAATATCTCTTCAGCACACATCTGTACAAACCATCTTATATGACATACAGTTCTAATACATTTGTAAAACAAGCATGTGAATCATGTTGATATTCACAAATGACATATAATTATTTCCAAAATTCCAGCTAGCTGAGTTGGCAGTATCTCCTTTGATGACATATAGAAACACCCAAGTATTTAAAATGTTGGGTTTCTGCAAGAAAGAAAAGTACATTTGAAATGTAATATTACTTCTTTTTCTGTCAAATAAATAATTAATATGCTGTTTGATCATTATAATACTTATCTATCTGCACTTTAGTGTCATAACCCACCCCCAACGTTTCCTTCACTTTTGCCTACTGCCAATTCTTGATTCTGCTCTTCAGTTAGATTTTGCACCCAGGATGTACTACCACATTTATAGCTACAGTAATGGAGGTGTTAAGGCTTAGTGGGCAACTAGTTCATTTTTGATGACAGTCCAGATGGTTTGTCAGGAAGAGAGACTCCATGCATAAGGTCTTGCACACCTTTGGAGTCACTATGAACAATACCAAATTCAGACCAACTCTGGATCTTTTGCTGCCATATATTCTTTGAGGAGAGTCTGGTAACAGTAAATTACATAATTTTCTTTTACCCTTACAATGTGCTTATCTGATCCAGTCAGTGTTTTCATCAGCTGTGCTGATAACTCTTTGCAGGCCTACGGGTATCAAGCCAGTGTTCTGTGGAACCTTGGTTGTTGTTGAGACAGTTGTATGCAGCCATTTTCGCTAGGAGCTTTCTTCACTCCTTGCTTCTCTCAGGTTTACATTCCACATCAGCTTTAGAGTAATTTTGTCATGCATGATAGCTCACTGTCATCAGCTGGTTGTTGGTTTTCTTCTGAGATCTTCAATCAGTTGGTAGCAAAACATTATATTGTGATTGTGGTATGTTTTGCCAGTTTGTATAACATAAGTAGCTGTATTTTATAGCTATTTTGCCTCCTTAACCTCTTGTGTTTGAAGAAGCTAGAAAAGTATACAGTGGCAACGTTTTCAAAGGGCAATCTTTAAAGGAGGCAGCAAAAGAAAAAAAATTCAACTACAGATCCAGCTATATTTCTGAGATCGGTACCAATACTCAGACTCAAAAAGCAGGGATGTGCCATCATTAAAAGTTCCAAATATCCTCATTAACAGCCTTGGTGCTGCCAGAAGATATTACCTTATCATCACCTTTGTCAGTAGCTACATTTTTAGCTGCTGAGATCATGTCAGACTGCCTTGGTGGATAAGTCTAACACTTAGTAGTGTATTTAATCAGTTTTTAGTTCATTCCCTGTTGTATTGTAGTCTTCCACTGATGGTAAAGATTTTGTAAAGTATTTAAATGTAATACAGTAATCAGTGAATTAAATCTGTGCATTTTTTAGTCCTACATCTGTCTAGACAGCACACAGAGACATGAACTTTTATAGGTGTTTGTAAAAGTTCAAGGGGTAACAAAAAACCGAATTGTTAAAATGTTTGTATTGCTACAGGTTTGTTTTTCTTCCGCTAACTCATTAGCATCTATGTGGTGTGGAATGCCTGGTCCTGGACAGTTTGCCGAATGGCTGTTTCTTCAAAACTGAAATGGCAGGGCATACTCGTGTGAAAGTGCTTTTTGCCGAAAAAGCACTTTCACGGAAGTATGCTAAAAGTTAAGGGAAATCATGGGGGAATGGCTGTTGCTGAGATCGTAGTACAGTGGGGATAAGGGAATATTCCATTTTCCCCACTGTAGTGCAATCTCAGAGTGAGACTATAAAAGTAGAGGGGTTGGAGGGCACAGCCCCCCCACATGGGAGGTGCAGGAGGGCTTGCCCCCCTGTGTAAACATTAGTTGTGTGTTTTTTTGTTTTTGTAGGTTTTTTTTTTTTTTTTTTTTTTTTTTACACTGTTTATGAAGGACTTTAGCGAAAGTGCTTTTTCGGCAAAAAGCACTTTCGCTTAAGTGGATTTGGTTATTTGGTTTAGGACTATTGAACTTTCGTTCAGTAGTCCTAGACCCGGAATGCCACACCTCTAGCAGTCTACTCACATTCTTACATTCCAGAGCAGTTTCTGAAAAATCAACCTAAAAAGCATAAGATAAACAGTTGTAAGTATTCTATGAGTAATACAAGCTGTTAAAGCTGTACATAAATAGCAATGTTATTAGTAAGAGGTATTCTTTACACTGATATAGTGCATTCATAGGACCAGATTCCAAAAGAGTTGTTCTCAGTGCAAGTCTGCCCTGATTCTGAAAGACTTGCTGTCCGTATAAGTGACTTGCTTTGATTTAAGGCCTGTGGTGGCTGGATTCCAAAACACCTGCTCTCAGCCTGATGTCTGTATAACTGGTCACTTACACTGAGAGCAAGTCTTTTGGAATCAGGCATATACAGTCTTTCCATAATTACTGTAATATATTATAATGCACACAAACTCAGAATTATATTTTTTGCTAAACATTCGCCAACAAGTTGTCATATTATCTCTCAAGATGTGCAACTTATAATGCAAAAATTAGTGAGAGGCAATGTGTAATGTTTCACCTGATGCCATGTCATGGTGTGTAAATACTTGTTTTTTGAAGTATTACATACATATGGAAATATTGCTTATTTTCATAATTACTATCAAGTAATATCCTCGGTATACAGGGATATAAATGAAAATACTGACCTTGAATTTTTATCTCACCATGGCATTTCACATCATACCACTCAATACCAAGTAGGCTTCTCTGTTATGTAAATGTGAACATAAAAATGAAAACATGAATAATAAGTAAAAAAACACGATTAATGTCACTACTGCAGGACATTGTAAATTAACATTCTTAGTGTAATTTTGTTAATAACTCCTTGCACTTTCTAATACTGCCTATTAGTTGATGCTAAGTCACTTAGAAGGAGGAGAATTCTTGCAATCAGTCTTTAGGGTCACCACTAGAGAATAATGCTTTTATCTGTGCATTAAATTTTGGGGAATAATTAAATTTTTCTGTAGGCAGCTCTCCAACTGAAAAGAAACACAGAGAAGTGACCAGCACTACCACTTTACCACACTTAATGTGTTTTAAAATCAAATAACCAATGTCCAGATACCCAAACTCACTGTACCTGAAAACACTGACATAGGTTCATAGGTAGGTACTAGGCTATCTGCCCGAGGGCATTTATAAGCCTAGCCAGAGTGTGTCGGCTTTCACCGCCCCATTGATTAAGTAACTGATCCTCTGTCAAGCAGAGCCAGTGAAGTGATCCCAGGGGTGTATTTTCTCGTACCCATGCACTCAAGGTTTTTCTTCAAGAGTGTTAGTGAGGGGCTCTTATTTGGAATTTTGTTCCAAAGCATGGGAAGTCTCTGTGACAGGAATCTATCCCTCCAGCATATTCCATTTATTGTTGTTGCGAGGTTTAGCTCACTAGAGCGCGTGGCTCGAATTTCTTTAGGTGGAGCATGTCCATCAATTCTAAGTTGTACATGGCTTTGTAAGTCAGGCAGAGATCACCTCTGAGTAAGCGATATGCCACTGAGTACAGCCGGAGTTTTTTTAGTCGGGCTGCATAGGACATATGTTTGAAGCCAGTAATCCTCTTGGTGAGGTACTTTTGTGGTCTTTCCAGCTGTTGGAAGTGTCTTGTGTGGTACATCCCAAATGGGGCATTGTACTCTATGATGGGTCGAATGAGTGACGAGTAGAGGGACACTATAACCTCTTTATTTCTAGATGCGAACCCTTTAATAATTAGATGAGCCACATAGAAGGATTTCCTAACTACTTTGGCAATATGATTGTCAAAGGAGAGATTACTATCTACCTGGGTCCCCAGATCTCTTATTACTTCTTCTGTATTAAGGGGGCTGCCACCTATATGGTAATTCATGGGTGTTTTGTTTTTCCCAAATGGGATGACTATGCATTCTTTGGCATATAGCTTGAGGCCATGACTTTGACGCCAGGTGTCCGTCTCAGTAAGGCCCTTTTGGAGGATGTCCATGTCAGCCAGAGAGTCAATTATGGCTCCCAGTTTGCAGTCATCGGCGAACTTGGTTAGCCATAGTCCTCCTGTGTTTGCCTGTACTTCTGAGAAGTATATGTCGAACAGTAGGGATCCCAGGACCGAGCCTTGCGGGACACCACTTGTGACTGGTTTCGAGTCGGAACTGGAGCCCACTATTCTTACCGTGTGAGTTCTGTGTGTAAGCCAGTTGGCAACCCATCTCGTGACGTAGGGGTTTATGTTCAGGATGGTGAGTTTTTCTGTAATACCCGAATGGGGAATGGTGTCAAAAGCCTTGGCGAGGTCAAGGTAGGCTGTGTGAACCACCTTTCCCTCGTCTATGGCCTTGGTGACTGTCTCGAAGAAATCAACCAGGTTTAGTAGGCATGATCTGCCCTTAACAAAGCTGAACTGGGTCGGGTCAAGTGTTTGGAGGTTTCCAAAGTCTTTGTGAATGAGTTCCATGATGATGCGCTGCATAGCCTTGCAGACTAGGCTAGTCAGGCTTATGGGGCGATAGTTACCAGAGTCATTTGTGGCCCCTCATTTGTGGAGAGGAATAACCGTTGCTGTGCGCCATTCTATGGGCACGTAGCCTGTGGAGAGGCTGAGGTTGAACAGCGTGTTTAGGTGGGGGGTTAGTTCGTTCTGTAGTTCGTGCAAGACGCAGCCTAGGACACCATCTGGTTCCATTGACGCTGTGTTTTTGGCTTTTGAATGGGCTGTTTTCACCTGTACGTCTGTGATTTTTGGGACACTACACTTTCCGGTATTGTTGTGGACCCTTTTGGAGGTGAGGGGGGGGGGGTGAAGTTTGCACTGAATCTATCTGCAGGGATGTTGGCAATTATCAGTAGGTTCAGTATATTTTGTGCTATTTTGCACTAGTTCAGTGCATATCAGTGAGTTGCCACTTAGATTCTTAACATAGCTAAAAAAGGCTTTGTTGTTATCTTTTGAATCCTTGGCTATTTTTCTTTCGAAGTTAGCGTTGGATGATTTCATGAGGGACCTTAGTTTCTTACTGATACTGATCAGGGATGTCTTTCCTTCTTGGGATTTGCTTTTTTTCTGAACTAGTTTCCACCTTCTATTGTATAGTCTGTTTATTGCAGGGGTCCACCAAAATGGTTTCCTTCTCTTAGAGGAGTGAGTCTTGGTTTTGCTAGGGATGGCACAATCCATGCATCCTTGCAGGTGCTCATAGAGTGCATTTGTAAAGGTTTCTGCATCTTGGGCAGCATTATCCTTTAGCGTGGGGGCTGTGAAACTTACCACCTCTGTCTTAAGTAAGGTGAAGTTTGCTTTAGAAAAGTTTTTTACTGTGGTTTCCTTAGTTGGGGGTGGTGGTGGTGGGGTGTGGACAGCCAGAGTGATTAGTTTATGGTCAGATCTAACCAGTGACGGGTTGACCTCCGGTGTGGAACACCTGTCGCCCATGTTGGTGATGACCAGGTCCAATATGTTTTCTCCTCTGGTAGGGGAGTTTACCAGCTGATCCAGGGCGTTTGAGTTGATGAATTCCAGGAAGCGCTGGGCCTGGGAATTTGTGCTCGAGTAGTTTTCCCAGTGAATTGTAGGGTAATTGAAATCGCCCAATATCAGGGTGTTCGGTAGGACCTTCATATTTTTCAGTGTCTCCAGAAAGGTGGAGTGGTGGTCATGGGTCATGGAGGGTGATCTGTAGCAGGCCATAATTTGCATTGCAGATTTGCCCGATGTTATTTGCACATGGATGATCTCAGAGGTATCATGCTGCGCCACTAACCTGGAGGTGTAGGTATCCTTGATGACTATGGATACACCCCCTCCTTTTGTGTTTTGGTCCGTGTTCTGTGGCCGAAATGTGTGGTATGTGATGTTCATCATGTTTCACTGTTGCAGTCATTACACTTGGGTTATCCTGCTGGCAGGCTACCCGCAGTCGGCCTGAATTCCAAAGTCCTGGTCCGACGTCGGTTGCTATCGCCTCCTCCCTGACGTCAGTGCATCAGGGGTATATAAGATGCAGCCGACACCATTTTCTTCAGTCTTTCTTGCCGCGCGGTGCCCGAAGCAAAAGCAGTTCGCAAGTGCCGGTCGGCCAACTCCTGAGATTTTCGAAATTGAATTTCAGAACCGAAGTCTTCAATAAAGCTAAGTACCCCGTTGGGGAAACTTTTTCTTGCTCCAGACCAATGGCAGTAAAAGTTAACAATTGCATTTCTTGTGGGACGCAAATACCTCATAAGGATTTTCACTCTTACTGTATTCCTTGCCTAGGCCCTGACCACGACGTTGCTAGTTGTCGGTTTTGTGCTAGATTCAACCAACGCACTATTAAGTGTCAGTTTGATTTTGCTTTGCATTACTTTGGCCGAAGGTTTAACTATATAATGCCGTCGGAACAAGCGACGACCGGAATTCATAAAAAACGCAAAGACAAAGAAAAGGACAGGCATCCGAGGTCCAAAACCGACGACTAAGCCTCTTCTAGGCCAGTCGCCAGTTCGCCGGTTCTCAGTGAGGAGCTTTCGCAGCCCCTGACACCCACTACCTCAGAGCCACAGGCCACCTCCGACTCCCACGTGGAGACAACTAGGCCTCTGGAAACTCAAGGTATTGGGCCTACGGAAACTATTCCCTCAGATGGGTCCAGAGCCGCTGAGAAGGCATCGGCTTCTGAGGGTGTTTTCAGACCTACACAGCTTACTATCAAGTCCACTTCAGCAGCCAAGGCAAAGTCTAAAACACCATTAAAGACAAAGAAACAAGTACAGCATTCTCCTGGACAGTCATCCATGCCAAAGAAACAGATGCTTAAAATGGCCGAGGACCTAATTACTTTGATCAGGGGTTCCCATCCCCCTCCTGATAAAAGGCCTAGGCAAGACACTGACTATGACTCCTCTGACCAGGTTTCTATTTCCTCTGATTCCTCTTCAGAACAGGGATATTCTCTTCCTCCCTATGAGGACTCTGACGCTGAAGAATCTATCCCTTCAGCCTCTCCTCCTGAAGATTACTCTTTTGGGGAAACCTTGCACACCATGAGGGAGCATTTCCACTGGGAGAGCCAGGATTATTCATAATCCAAGAAAAGGCTCAGAGACTTTCTTTTACTGCCTCAGCACAGGCCCCTTGCTATCCCCCTGTACTAGATATTGTTGATGATGTTTTTTCTGAATCCAGTTTGTCTCCTGATTCTTTACCCCCTGCACCAGGCAAGCCAGATAGGTACTACAGGGTCCCAGATTCTCATAAATTTCTTTATAAAAGCCCTGCTGCTGACCCAGAAACAATTTCTCAGGGTCCCAAAGGGGTCAAGGCTTCCACTGCAAAAAACCCTGTTCCCTCTGATGGGGATTCTAGAGCACTGGGTAGATGGGGGAAAAAAGTTTACACTTCTGCTACTTTAGCTGTAAGGGCTTTAAACTGCCAGTTTCACATGCTTAAATATCAACAATACCTAATGTCTTTGCTAAAACAGAAAATGCTTACAAGCTCAGAATGTCCTGACAATAAGGAAATGCAGGATTTATTGCATGCAGCTGAACAAGTGGGAAAGCATACTTTGCAATGTGGTTTTGATTCATTAGAGGCATCTTGTAGAGCCGCAGTTACAGGTTCTGTCATTCGAAGGCATGCTTGGTTAAAAGAACAAAGTTTACCTGATCATGTTAAAGCAAAATTATTGGATGCTCCATTACAGCATGATACTTTGTTTGGTGTTAAGGCAGAAGAGGTGTTAAAGAAAATGGAAGATAAAGCAAAATCAATGCAGACGGTAAAGGATTTCTTACAGGTTCAGCCTCCCAGATTTAGCAGGAACTGGCCTTCAAAAAATTGGTCCTTTCCAGTGTCAGACAGGCCACAAAGAGGCAGATACAGACGCCCAAGAGGCAGACCTCAGTCCCAAAGCTCATACAGAACTAAACAGTGGGGTGCTTCAACCCCCAAAGGCGGAGAAGGCAAATCACAACCTTATAGTAAACAGTCCCAATGACTTTCCTCTACCTATGCCAAGCACTTACCTTTTGGTAGCATCCTTAGGGGGAAAACTAGCACTTTTCTCACAAAAGTGGCACACGATCACCCAGGACAAATGGGTACTGAATATTGTTTCTCAGGGTTACACGTTCCACATTCACACCCTACCAAGGCCAAAAGGTATGCCAGACCTGCCACACAGTCAATGGGCAGAGGCAACAATGATTTTCCTCTACCTATGCCAAGCACTTACCTTTTGGCAGCAGCCTTAGGGGGGAAACTAGCACTTTTCTCACAAAATTGGCACATGATCACCCAGGACAAATGGGTACTGAATATTGTTTCTCAGGGTTACAGGTTCCACTTTCACACCCTATCAAGGCCAAAAGGTATGCCAGACCTGCCACACAATCAGTGGGCAGAGGCACAAAAACAAATTTCTGCTCTCATGGACATGAGCGCTATTCAAAAAGTACCACAGGAAGAGCAGGGGCAAGGATTTTACTCAAGACTTTTCTTGGTACCCAGAAAGGACAACGCTTGGAGACCAATGCTGGACCTGTCTACTCTAAATACTTTCCTGGACGTTCCAAGATTCAAAATGTTGACACTGCAGCAACTTCTACCCATGCTGGGCAAGAAGGCTTGGCTAGTTACTTTGGACCTCAAAGACACATACCTGCATGTCCCAATCAGACAAACTTGCAGAAGATGCCTCAGATTTATAGCTGGTTCAATGCATTACCAATTCTCTGCACTGCCCTTTGGCTTATCTACTGCGCCCAGGGTCTTCACAAAATGCCTGGCACCAGTAATTGCTATTTGCAGACAAAAACAAATACAAATATATCCCTACTTGGACGACTGCCTTATCAAGACTGCATATGAGGAAGCTACAATGGTATCTAAAAATGTTTGGACTCAACAGTGCCACAGCCTGGAAACAATAATAACTCTTATTCCCTGCCTGCAACAGGAGTTTCGATGGTGAGCACTGGCCTGTCACCACAACAAGGGACAGCCTTTCACTTTACCCACAGCCAGGCAGACACTAACAACAGATGCATCGGATTATGCCTGGGGGGGCGCACATGGCAGGAAAATGTATCCAAGGCACGTGGCCTGCAGACCAAATGCATCTTCATATCAATCAAAAAGAGATGCTAGCTGTACAAAATGCCCTGACAGCCTTCAAGGATCTACTACATCCAGGACAACTATTGCTAAAGACGGACAATACTACAGTTATGTGGTACATAAACAAGCAAGGGGGCACACATTCCTACCCCCTCTGCAGGCAAGCCATGACTTTGTGGAACACAGCACTGACCCATCAAGTAGATCTGCAGGCACAATTCCTGCCAGGAAAGAAAAATACTCTGGCAGACGAACTAAGCAGAAACCTCATGGACCCTCAGGAGTGGAAACTGGATCAACAGGTCTTCAACATGATAACAAGGAAATGGGGATGCCCAGACATAGATCTCTTTGCCTCCCCTCACAACTACCAACTACAGAGATTCTGCACAAGGACTTATCACTCACAACCATGGAAAGTGGATGCTCTATCATTCAGCTGGAAAACCCTAACAGTTTATGCCTTTCCACCACTGCCTCTTCTTCCCAAGGTACTCCTAAAAGTCAGACAAGAGAAGCCAAAAATGATTGATTGCCCCAGACTGGCCACGCCAGCACAGATACCCTATCCTAAAGAGTTTGTCTCAAGGCCCAGCCTGGACTTTACCTCAAATTCCTCATCTTCTGACTCAACAAAACAATCAGATCCTGCACAGCCAACTCAGAACCTTAAATCTGGCTGCATGGCAAATAATATAGACACTCAGAACACGCCTCTCTCTAAAGCTGTTATGGATGTCATTTTGAAAGCCAGGAGGCCCAGCACCAGGAAATCTTATGCAGAAAAATGGAAGAGATTTTGTGCTTGGAACCAGGCACAAGGACTTGAACCACTTGTTCCAAATATTGCTCAGATTTTACAATACCTAACTGAGATGCTGGACAAAGGCCTATTCTTCTCATCAATTAAGATCCATGCCTCTGCCATTTCAGCTCATTACAATACGGACCCTCCTATTTTCTCACATCCACTGCTAAGACAGTACCTCAGAGGGGCAAAAAACATAAGACCCCCAAGGAGAGCACCGATACCTACATGGGACCTCAACTTTGTCTTGGAAAAGCTCACACTGCATCCTTTTGAGCCAGCCAATACAGCTGATATAAAATTCTTACCATGGAAAACTGCTCTGCTCCTAGCAATAACTTCAGCAAGAAGAGTCTCAGAGCTACAGGCATTAATGGCAGTGGAATCTTTTATCATTTTTCACCCAGACAGGGTTTCTCTAAGGACAAACCCAACATTTATGCCAAAGGTAGTATCCAGTGTGGCTCTTAACCAAACCATTCATTTGCCAACATTTTATCCAAATCCCCAGAATAAAGGGGAGAAACTTCTGCACTCTTTGGACATACACAGGCAGCTATGCTTCTACTTGGACAAAACAAAAGTATTCAGAAAAACTGAGCAACTGTTTTTAGCATATGCTGCAGGATCACAAGGAAAGGCGATCTCAAAGCAGACTATTTCAAAATGGATAGGGCTGCATTCGTTTCTGCTATGCACAGCATGGCAAGTCAGTGCCTAAGAATATTAGGCCACATTCTACCAGGACAGCAGCCACTTCAGCAGTCTTTCTCAGAGGAGTACCAACCAAGGAAATTTTGGAGGCTGCAGCTTGGAGTTCAGTGCACACTTTTACCAAGCATTATCACTTACCTCTTTACTCTAAATCCAGAGCAGGCTTTGCCACTGCAGTTCTGCAGGGCCTCATAGCCACTCCTAATCCTATTTAGACCCAGCCGCCCTACCTCAGCTTTGGCATTCAACCCAAGTGTAATGACTGCAACAGTGAAACACGAACATAGTACAGTTGTGTACCTACAGTAAATGTAGATGTTCGAGTGTATTCACTGTTGCAGTCCAGGTTACCCACCCTCCATCCCCCTTTCTTTGCTGGGACTTATCTATACTTCTTTATCCAATACAACCTATGTGGTGTATTTGCTTGTAGATAAAGGTATTGTTTTATTTTTCTGTATGTTTTTATAAGCATTATGTATTGCCTACCTTCTTGGGGGCATCTGACATCTGGGGCAAGAAAAACTGAAGAAAATTGCGTCAGCTGCATCTTATATACCCCTGGTGCACTGACGTCAGGGAAGAGGCGACAGCAACCGACACCGGAGCAGGACTTTGGAATTCAGGCCGACTGCGGGTAGCCTGCCAGCAGGATAACCCAAGTGTAATGACTGCAGCAGTGAATACACTCGAACATCTACATTTATGGTAGGTACACAACTGTACTTTGTAGCCTGGTAGTGCTGGGGTGCTCTCTGAATCCTTGAACCAGGTTTCAGTTACTGCACAGATGTCGACGTTCTCCATACTGAGGAGTGCTTCGAGCACGTGCATTTTGAGATTTAAACTCCTGGCATTGAGTAGCATAACCCTCAGTTTTTTGTTAATTGTGCTGTTTACGGAGGTGGGTTTGACTTTTGAGCCTTGCCTAAAAAAGGCACTATGGGGGCAGCAAGAGCCTTGGCCAGTATTCGAAAGCCTAGGGGTGACAGGTGCAAGCCATCTCTTGCGAAGCAACGTGGCTTGTAGTGCATGTCGTCCCAGGCTGACAGGCACTGGATCCCCTTTGAATAACACCAGAAGCTTAGCCAATTGTTGAAATTGATCATTTTTTCTTTATACTGAGGTATCATTCTTGGTGAGGGCAGGATGCTACTCAGGGTCAGGGTCATACCAGCCTGGGCTGCATGATCAGAGAGCACTTCCATGTCTCTTTTCATGTAGTCCAGGGAGGTATGTCTCAGGTCATTCACACCAACATGAACAGTGACAGAGTCATGTTTGTACTTGTTCTGGAGTGACCTGAGTGCTTATGTGGCAGATTTTGGCTCCCGACAGGCAGCTAACAGTAACCTTCTACTTGTCCAGCCTAGTGAGTGGGACGTCAGTGTGCCTGACTATAGAGTCACCTATTACTAGTGTGTTAGGTATGTTATTTCACCTTAAGGACTGTGATTGTGCGGCATACTGATTTTGTGTTTTATGTGTTGTCTGGTTTGTGACGGGAAGTGCAGGTTGTTTGGGTGTCTGCTTTGGAGGTCTCTGATGCTTTTGCAGGTTTTTATTTAGAGCCTCCGAGTATGATTTTGTGTATTTATGTGTATTTTTTTCCAGTGCTGTTTTAGTAGGTCTGTGTGCGGCTGGAGGTGTGGTGCAAGTGTTAACCTTCTCCTCTTGACTGTCTGTTCCAGTCTTGGGTGGAGACAGCTTAGCTTCTAGTTTGGCTGTATAATTGCATCTCTCGCATATGTTAGTGTTTTGTGGTAGGAGTAGAGGGTTGTCTGTGTACATGAGGCAGTTGTAACATTGCCTCAGGATACCCAGATTCACCAGCTAGACTAGAGAGTGCAGCTGAAGTTGCCCTTTGGTCATGCCTGAATAGTAGGGTGAGCTGCTTAGTCGCTTGATTGGTGAGGGGTGAATAAAGAGCCTTGCCCTGCTGGGCAATCAGTGTCAGGATATATTAGTGCTTGTTATTAGGTCTGAGCAAGTGCTGGGCTGTAAGATGCTTTTTGAGGGCTTAGGTTGAGAGTTAGACTAGTTTCAAGGGAAAAACTGAAGAGGAGACTTAGTGGAGCCGGGAATAATTTAACAGTAGCTAACCAGCACTGCCTGGTGCGCAAAACCGTGCAAACGCGGTTTTTATAGTAGAGAAATGAGAGAGAGAGAAATTAGCCCAAAATGGCCAATAAACTATTAACTTCTGGGCTGGAACCACTCCTCCAGGGACAGATAGGTTGCTCAAAGCTCCCCTCTCTCACAGGTGAACAGAGAAACTTCCTTTTGTCCAAGTAAGGTATGGGCAACTCGGAAACTAGTATCACAGCCCTGAATTCAGCACTAGCCTGAAAACTGGACTATACTAGCTTAGAAAGGCGGGAAACAAGGAATTTTTTTTTTTTTCTTTGAAAAGATAAGGCAAAAACAGTAAAAAAAATACACTTAAAACAGCTTTAAACAACTACAGTCAGAAAAGGCTTTCACACTTTAGTGTGCAGCCTACAACAGTTAAACAAATTATTTAAACAAAAAACAACTTTTTAAAAGTGCAGGCAGTCAAATAAGTACAATATGTGAAAAAAACAAGCTTTTAAATCACAATAAACGCTGGAAAATCTGCGTTTAGGCGGAAAACAGTTAAGTACAGCAAGTAAGTACAGAAAACTGATACTTAATCACTCCAAAGTCTCTCTTCTAAGCTAGAAGGCTTGTATCAGTTTAAGGCTTTCTAGTGCTACCCAGTAGGTTAGTTACAGGAAAGATGGGAAACAAGTGCAGATGTGGCCTTTTAAACCAGAAAGTTGAAAGAGACAAACTGTCCAAATGGTCAAGAAACTACAATTTCTGGGCCAAGAACCTCTCCTCTCATGGTAGACAGGCTACCTAGTGCTTACCACTCCCACTGATAAGCTAGAAGGCTTTCTTCCAACACAGAAAGGCTTGCTGGGCTCAGAAGCTTACCAACAGTCCTGGATACAGCAACTCTGTATCTGGACTAGGCTAGTTGCAGGAAAGGTGGGAAACAAGCGCAAGTGCGGCTTTTAAACCAGAATGTTGAAAGAGATGGAATAAAACTGCCCACATGGCCAGTAGCTACAATTTCTGGTCCTCTTGTGGTAGATAGGCTACCTAATGCTTACCACTCCCACTGATAAGCTAGAAGGCTTCCCTCCAACACAGAAAGGCTTGGGGGGCTCAGAAGCTTACAGAGAGTCCTGGATACAGCATATCTCTACCTGGACTAGACTAGTTACAGGAAAGGCGGGGAGCAAGTACAAACGTAGGATTTTAAGCCAGCAAGTTGAAAGAGATGGAAAACTGCCCATACGGCCAAATAAACTACAATTTCTGGGCCAAAACTCACAGGATGTGTTATTAATCGTTGGATAGACAGGATTTATGCAACTTATATAAAGCAGATTCTGCTGTTCTTTCTTTATCTGCATCTAATCTGAGGGGGAAAGCTCATTTGTCTTGCATATTTACCTCTGGTAGAGTCAAGTATGTTAGATAAATATGGGGAAAAGGGATACAAAGAGATGGTGAGGCTCCCCGATGTGACATGAACAGTATCTCGTCCTCCTTGTTCATTTAAGGATATTGTAAAATCGAGTCATTGGTCTCCTGATATACAGGGTGTTGATTTAACAAAACTGTCAGGAAGTCTAAAGCACAACTGCATAGGCAGGATTTATATAATACATAAGCTAGATTATGCTACTAATTCTTTATCTGCACTTAATTGTAAAGGAAAAGCTCGACCAGTGGTGGCTTTGCCATTCATTAAGTGTCCAGGGCTATGAATTGCACACAGCAGACATTTACACATATAATATAGCTGTTAGAGGACTTAATTATTCACATATATGTATGGAGTTATATGAAAACCTGAGTTGTGCAGAAGATCCAGGAAAAATGTACATTGTATTCCTGGTAGTAATATTATTAATAAAAATATATTTGTAGCTGCAGCTGATAAAATATGAGGTCATCTGGTGAAATGTGCTTCTGAAGCTGCTGATGTGGTATCAGGGCCTGCTATGTCAGAGGTTGTCTTGAGAAGGCTTGATTAGCTTAGAACTAAATCTTACAGTGAGCATGTCCAAGGCAAATGACTTAATGCTTTTATAACCCAAGAATTATTTGGACTACCAAAAGGTGATAAAGATAAAACCAGATATTCTTTTAAAGAAATATATGCATTTCAAACAGGAGCCCCTTTTATAAGAAAATGGCTTATTCTCAGCACTTTAGCCAGCAAAAGGAAAATAATAATTCATGTTCCATGAGAAAATGGACATATAACCAGTGACTTACAGAATGTTACGGTACGTTTACCCATTTCCTTCTCTCATTGTCCACATTATGGTCATCTTTCTGACTGCTAACAAACTACCACAAGGATATGTGGTATGATTTCTTGTTGTTCACCTTCGGTCACACCAATAAGCGTTTGCTGCCCAAAAGTCGAATGAAATGCTGGACAAATTCAGTAATCCACGGTAACTGGATAAACACAAACTTTAATAAACTTCACGACACTACACCATAAACGACTGCATGAACGTAACACGAATCCTAGTGAGCGGAATACTCACATGGAAAGATATAAATACAAGCAAATACTGTGCACAACACAAAAAAATATATAAAATGCTAGTTGAGCGCTTTCAACCAAGTCAAATGGTCTTCATCAGAACTAAAGGAGAATGCATAATCTCACTTAATTTAAAAATGTTTTGGCGCCAAAAGATTTTCAAAAATTTAAAGATATACTGCAGTACACATAGAATATTACGTTCGTCATGTCAGAGCATCTGTTTATAATGAATAATATAACCCCGTAAAAACCAGACGTTAACATCCTGACAACTTAATTGCATCAAAGTGGTGCAAAGTAATGGGTGATGTGCAAACTATTGTTATAATATAATATGAATTGAAATGAAACAATGTATGTTGACATAAAAGGCGTATACTTTTTTGCACGTATCGCATTTATGTAAGCTGGTTGAAGTAAATGCTTAATGCATTACTTATATTAATTTTTTGACATAAAATCAAATGGATAACTTGTACATAATTTATATCAGATATTCATAAGTATAAATATAAAAAATATATAAAAATGTGTTAATAGTGTATGAAACATATATATACACATATAATGACAATAAATTATGAATATATAAATAAAGGATAAAGAATATGTTATATGTGTGTTTATTGCAGACTTCCTCATGAATTAATTATATTATAATGAAATATATATATATATAATAAATAAATAAATAATTCAACTCATCAACTTTATACGTGTGCATAACAAGTGTAAATAAACATTATTATAATATATATACGTGATAAATGGAAGTCTTGTCTAGACTATTACCATTAATTCAAAAAAATATCTAAGATAAAAATATCTGAGATAAAAAATGTGTATACCAATAAATATGAGTATTGTACAATAAATAAATATGAATACTTGTTAAAAAACATTTTTATACAAAAATATGTAAAAAAGCTTTTTATGAAAAACTATTTGTAAATAACTCATTATGAAAACCACTTTATAAAAAACACTTTATAAAAAACACTTTATAAAAAAACACTTTATAAAAAACGCTTTGTTAAAAACCAAAATAATGAAATAAAAATCAATAATGAAAACTACAAAATGACAAATACTAAAAATGAAAATAGGAATAATGAGTACTAAAAATTTTAAGTACTAAAGATATTAAGTACTACTGGAATCAGGATTTTATATACATTGAAAACATAATGTTAAGTCAAACTAGGGATATAATATTGTTATGACATAATATTATAATAATAATGTTCTAACCGAAATACATTCATTAAGACCAGGTGGGTTGGTGGCATCAAGGTATAATTACCACCACGTTTCTTTAAAAGCTATGAGGCTTTTAATATTACCCCCTCTAGGGTCATTGTGAATGACATCTAGTATAAAAAACTTAAAAGTGTGTTCTATACCCAATGCCTGTGTATGTCTATATAGGGCATTATGTATGTCTTTAGTCTTAATACTGTACAGGTGATCATATATACGTTTTCTTAAATGGCGTTCGGTTCTTCCTACATAAAAGGCTGGACAGATATCACATTTAGCGAGATAAATAACCTGTTTGGTGTTGCAGTTACCTAATTTTCTAACAATGGTGCTTTTATGTCCATTTTGAAGATGTATCTTTTTTGCACTGGACATAAATTTACAGTAACTGCAAAAACCACATTTATTGCTAGTAGTCCTAATTTGATGAACCGAACCCAAATATTTGGTATTGTACTGTTGTGTTAATAAACTCTTCAAGTTTTTTCCCATTCTATAAATGAATCTGGGTTTTGATCCTAAGATGTTAACTAGGGTCTGATCAGTACTGATCAAATACCAAAATTTATTTATAATCACTTTTATGTTGTCACTACCTACACAGTACGGAATAATACATGCCCTTTGAAAACCCGGGTTGACTCCGTTATGTGTTGATAAGGGTATATTCTGTACATCTCCTGATCCGAGTAGTGTTTTGTATTTGCTACCTCTCTGACTAATAACATATGATACCACTTCTTCCATCATCACCGAAGGGTAACCTCTCTCTCTGAAAAATCCCTGAATTAAATTCAATTCTTTGTGTAATTCCTCTTCATCTGAAACCATACGAACTGCTCGAATGACCTGTCCTTTAAAGACATTATATTTCACTTTGGGGGGATGATAACTTGAATAGTCCAGATAGTTGTTGGAAAATGTCTGTTTCCTATGAATTCTAGATTGTATCTTACCATTTTCATTTACTATGAGGGTATCAAGGTATGGTAGTCCAACAAAGTCGTACAGAAATGTAAATTGTAAAAAAGTACTACTACCTTTTATGAACGCCATAAATTCTACTAAAAGTGATTCAGAACCTTGCCAGATGATATAAATATCATCTAAAAACCTAGAGTAGTAACGGATATGTTTGAAGTATTTGGATGGAAACACAACATTGTCTTCCCAGTTTAACATGACTAAATTGGCGTAGATGGGGGCACAAGCTGCCCCCATTGCTACGCCTCTGGTCTGTTTGAAGATCTCACCTTCAAAATGAATGAAATTATTATCCAATACTATAGCCATAAGTTCTGCTATCAAGCTTATGGCATCCCATTCTAGGTCAGTATGTTTGGTCAAACTATTAGTGAAAGCTGTTAAACCCTCATCTTTCGGTATGCAAGAAAAGAGATCAATCACATCAATAGTGACTATAATATGAGGTTCACTAATATCTAACTCCTTCACTGGATACTGAGATAAAAAGCACCATGAATCTTTCACCATGTGCGGGATGAAGGTATATACATTTTTTAATATAGTATCTATGAATTTGCCTATATTGAAGGTTTTGGAATAACTTCCTGAGACAATGGGTCTCAGGGGTGGGTCATCAGTGTTTTTGTGAATCTTTGGAATGCCCACCATAGTTGCTAATTTGGGGTGACTGACTTTGATAAATCTGTAAATAGCTTCAGTTATTCTCGCCTCAACCCAGTATTCTTCAATATAGGAGTCAATTCTTTAGTAGGCTATATTTAATTCGTTCATAGAGACAGTAACATAATTCCCAGAAAAGTGTAATATATTGTATATTTTCTGTATATAGTTCAAATTGTCATAGATAGCAATACCACCACCCTTGTCGGGTTTCATAATACGAATTGAAGTATCATTTTTTAAGGTTTGTAATAATTTGTCTTCTTCTTCCGTTAAATTTGCATGTACCTTCATAGATGAAAATAAACAGTGTGCATATATCTCCCTAGTCACCACCTTGTCAAAGGTTTCAATAATCGGGTGGTTAGGTGGAGTAAACTTGCTCTTTATAACTAGTGATTGACTTATATTGTCTCCCCCTTCTGTTCCTCCTAACGGAATCTTGTCTTTATAAAAAACTTCTAAATTGATTTTCCTGATGAATTTCTTAAAATCAATTAATACATCTGTAAGTTTGAATCTCGGTTCAGGGATAAATTTCATACCTTTTTCAAACAAACTGAAGTAATTCTTATCAATATGTAGTTTTGAATAATTAAAAATTTTAAAATTGCGATACGTGTAAATATTATCATGGACGACTATATCATCCTTCCTTAATATGCTGCTTTGGCTAGTGTTCTCTTCACTATTCGACACTCTCTGATTTTCATTTGGGCTAACATCCCCCTCTATACATTCCCCCTTGTGGGAAACTTTTGATATGTTCTTTGGTAAGGTGGGTTTTTGATTCTTGGGTATCTCTGAAAACCCTGTGTATTAAATTCATCAACATTGGTAACTTCGTAATGTTCGTCTTCTTCCTTATCTGTGTCAAAACCTCTAAATGCCCTGTTTGTATTTCCTCCATTAGTGGGAAAATTGCGTTTTTTCGGCCATATATATGCTACTTGTTGTTGGTATTGATTTTTATCTCTTGACATTTTATTATTCTTACGTATACAAATAGTTGAAGCCCATTTCTCTGCTTCAACATATTGTTTATTATATAACTTCTCCCAGTCATGAAATAATAAATCATTTACTATCATAGTATTAAGATCATCTACTTCTTGAATTAATTTACTTAATCTCTCATCATAAAATTTCATCAGTAACTTAATATATTTAAAACCAAAATCATCAAATAACATATTGAATTCATTTCTACCTATATCTGTCAACTCAATACCCAGAGGAAGTTTGAAAAATCTTATACCTTTTGGTACAATTTTAAGGTCTAAACACTTTTGTAAATACATATTATCTATTTTGATGCCATTAATAGTTTTTAACTTCTTACCCAAAACATATATTTTGGACTTTAAATTGCCACTTTCACCCTTATGATCAACTTGTGTATGTACCACTTTGTCAGATTCATTCTCATTATTTATGTCAAATTCGAATGTTAAAAATCTATTAAAACGATTATTGGTATCTATCAGTCCATCCTGATGAAACCCAGATTTAATGTCCAAACCACGATCAGTAATCTTGCGTCTGGATGGAAGTTCGGTAACTGCTGAATAGGTTTTATTAGGAGGTAATCGTTTAGGTTTTGTCCCAGTTCTTTTTGCCTCCAAGTCATGACAAAAGGGCGAGAAATCAAACGTAAAGTCAGAGATGTTAATATTACTACTAGACATAGGTGCTGTTATATCTAGTCCTTTATTGCAACTGTTTCGTCGTGTCCTTTGGCCATTAGGAATATCTGAAACGTCAGATATCTCAGTCTCATTGTCAGAATTAGTAATATTGGTTTCACGAAATTTGCACATTCTGCTACTTGAAATCTGTCCCTTATTAGACGCCTTCCTGCAAGGGTACTCGGGCGCCAAAACATTAACATTGTCATTATTATGTTGTGCACTAGTGATCTTGTCATTGTCCTTAAAAATCTTGTCATTATCCTTGAGAAGTGTAGCTTCTGTGCCAGAAGGGTCAACGCCACTGAAGCCACGTTTATTGGCACCAAGAAGCAATTGGTGAACGAGTGAAGTCAAATGTTTGACTTCTTCCTTTAAACCATTTAGTTCATCTTTGAAAGAAACCGATTGATCGGCCAGTACCATATCGCTAACAAAATCAGTACCTGGTGTAGTTGTACTGTGACCAGCCTCCTTCCTGACTCCCACAGCTTCCACGCCGGCGATATCCGAAGTAGAAAACGACATCGTAACAGTACTGGAATCCAAACAAATTGTTCACCTTCGGTCACACCAATAAGCGTTTGCTGCCCAAAAGTCGAATGAAATGCTGGACAAATTCAGTAATCCACGGTAACTGGATAAACACAAACTTTAATAAACTTCACGACACTACACCATAAACGACTACATGAACGTAACACGAATCCTAGTGAGCGGAATACTCACATGGAAAGATATAAATACAAGCAAATACTGTGCACAACACAAAAAAATATATAAAATGCTAGTTGAGCGCTTTCAACCAAGTCAAATGGTCTTCATCAGAACTAAAGGAGAATGCATAATCTCACTTAATTTAAAAATGTTTTGGCGCCAAAAGATTTTCAAAAATTTAAAGATATACTGCAGTACACATAGAATATTACGTTCGTCATGTCAGAGCATCTGTTTATAATGAATAATATAACCCCGTAAAAACCAGACGTTAACATCCTGACAACTTAATTGCATCAAAGTGGTGCAAAGTAATGGGTGATGTGCAAACTATTGTTATAATATAATATGAATTGAAATGAAACAATGTATGTTGACATAAAAGGCGTATACTTTTTTGCACGTATCGCATTTATGTAAGCTGGTTGAAGTAAATGCTTGATGATTAAAATTTTTAGTACTCATTATTCCTATTTTCATTTTTAGTATTTGTCATTTTGTAGTTTTCATTATTGATTTTTTTTTCATTTCATTATTTTGGTTTTTTATAAAGTGTTTTTTTATAAAGTGTTTTTTTATAAAGTGTTTTTTATAAAGTGTTTTTTATAAAGTGGTTTTCATAATGAGTTATTTACAAATAGTTTTTCATAAAAAGCTTTTTTACATATTTTTGTATAAAAATGTTTTTTAACAAGTATTCATATTTATTTATTGTACAATACTCATATTTATTGGTATACACATTTTTTATCTCAGATATTTTTATCTTAGATATTTTTTTGAATTAATGGTAATAGTCTAGACAAGACTTCCATTTATCACGTATATATATTATAATAATGTTTATTTACACTTGTTATGCACACGTATAAAGTTGATGAGTTGAATTATTTATTTATTTATTATATATATATATTTCATTATAATATAATTAATTCATGAGGAAGTCTGCAATAAACACACATATAACATATTCTTTATCCTTTATTTATATATTCATAATTTATTGTCATTATATGTGTATATATATGTTTCATACACTATTAACACATTTTTATATATTTTTTATATTTATACTTATGAATATCTGATATAAATTATGTACAAGTTATCCATTTGATTTTATGTCAAAAAATTAATATAAGTAATGCATTAAGCATTTACTTCAGCCAGCTTACATAAATGCGATACGTGCAAAAAAGTATACGCCTTTTATGTCAACATACATTGTTTCATTTCAATTCATATTATATTATAACAATAGTTTGCACATCACCCATTACTTTGCACCACTTTGATGCAATTAAGTTGTCAGGATGTTAACGTCTGGTTTTTACGGGGTTATATTATTCATTATAAACAGATGCTCTGACATGACGAACGTAATATTCTATGTGTACTGCAGTATATCTTTAAATTTTTGAAAATCTTTTGGCGCCAAAACATTTTTAAATTAAGTGAGATTATGCATTCTCCTTTAGTTCTGATGAAGACCATTTGACTTGGTTGAAAGCGCTCAACTAGCATTTTATATATTTTTTTGTGTTGTACACAGTATTTGCTTGTATTTATATCTTTCCATGTGAGTATTCCGCTCACTAGGATTCGTGTTACGTTCATGTAGTCGTTTATGGTGTAGTGTCGTGAAGTTTATTAAAGTTTGTGTTTATCCAGTTACCGTGGATTACTGAATTTGTCCAGCATTTCATTCGACTTTTGGGCAGCAAACGCTTATTGGTGTGACCGAAGGTGAACAATTTGTTTGGATTCCAGTACTGGTATGATTTCTTCAAATTCTGTAAATGTAGCATGTTCCGTAAACACTACCTCAGCAAGTTCAATAAGTTTTATAACTAATGGAGCAGCTTTGTCAAACAAGGCTATATTGAGGGTACTGTTAGATCAGACGTCAAGGAATTCCAGGCTATTCCTAGTACCAACAAAGATGAGACTTAAAGGACAGCTGTATGATTGTCAGTCTGAACAAGTTTATAAATACAAAATCTCTCAGGATGATGCTTTTGAAAACTGTACTTCCTTTTGTGGAAAGTGATTCTTGCATGCAGACTGGGGGCACAGAGGACACCTCTTAATTATTTGAGTGAGACGTTCTCACAAAACAGTACCTCCGGTTTCAAACAGCAGAGCTGTATTTTTGTGTACATCTGTGCCATTTGGAAAATTCACAGCCCCAGACTATTTGTAAAATGTTTAGTTCCAGTATTTGCATACCTTAGAAACCAAAATATTAACTATTTTTCTGTATGGGTGACAGTTTGATAGTGGCACGAGCAAGATAAATATTGGCTCATCTCACAGTTTTACTAATGTAGAGATAATAGTAAATTAAATTGTAAAAAGCCTCAATCTGTCGACATCAGCACCTTTACTGCAAGTCATAGATTCGGTTGTGATGACAAACAAGACAAATAACTGGAAATCAAAACAGTCCTGACAGACTTCATTTAGCAATAAGAAATCCCAGTAAGACAGTTTGAGAGCTTTGAGTTGCATGCCATTTTACACCATTCTGGTTCCTAATACAAGACGTCATGTAAGGAAAACTCAGTGTCACCTCAGAAGTTTGTACAGTCAAGCAAGGTTCTTTTAGATGTGAAGATTCCTATTCCTCATTACAAAAAAAAAAAGAAAAAGAAAAAAAATGAAATCATATTGATGGGGAAACTTAGCAAATTTACTTATTAAAATGATGCCTTTTTTCCTATCTAGGATCCAGTGTTTAACAACAGACTCTTGTTGAGATTTTGCTTCAGAAATCCACATCAGCCTCTTATCAGACATAATCTGGTCTGTATGTGAGAATTCTCCCACAATAATATGAAAGAGTTGAAAGCAGTTCATGGGATAGTGCTTGTTTTTTTTGGGACAATTTCATCTAGGATATCTACAAGTCAAGACGGGCAGCTCTAAATTGAAACAGTACATATTCAGGGAGGAACCATATTTTTCCAATTCTACAAGGAGGTGTAAAAGAATTTGGGACACAGTTGTACAGCTCACCCTGCATCATTCAACAGTTAATGTCACAGCTTCACGTAAGTAGCTGACAGATGCCATGATCAAGAAAGCAGCACTGCTGCATGCGTAGAAACTGGATCCATGTATGAGCATCTTTCAAGAGATCCTAAAATCTTGGCCTTCCAGAAGTAGATCACTTTGCTACATATCACACAATCAAGTCAATATCTTTTATTCTGTTGTTCTGTCCAGCCCAGTATGGAAGATTAATGCTTTCTCCTTCAAATGGCTTCAGACCTTAATCTTTGCCCTCCCTTATTTTCCTCTGACTCAGAAATAACTTCTCAAAGCAAAGCAAGACAAGGCCCATTTAATTCTGAAAGCATATTCTTGGCCATATCAACCATGGTACTCTGTGGTAATTAGCCTGGTCACTCTTCCTCCATTGGCATTACCTCAAACAATCCTTACTGACACAACAGCAGAGTTAGGTTTTACATTTTATTCTTCATTCTTAATTTTTTTGAATCTATCAGCCGGGAGGGTTGAACTTTTATTCCAGAAATTAATTTTTTTCTTCTCTTCTCTGGTGTTACACATCCATAATGAGGTGAGGATTCCTAATAAAAAGAAAAATATTCATTCAAACATGGAAGAGATTTGTTTCTAGACTATATTGCAAGCTATGGATCCTTTAATTAGCAGACTATATAAGGTACTTAGATTTGAGTACAGTTTAGCTCATTCATTCTTTAAGGACCATGCATCAGCAGCTTGTTTACTTTAACTCTGACTGCAGCATATCCTTTTGTAAATTTTTTCTTTAAAGGCAATTTGCACTTGAGACCTCCAAAAATTTGTATTTCTGATCCATGGGTTCTGAACTTTATGCAAGTGAAACTGACGTCACCTTTATTGAATGGAGTTGAAACATCTTTTCTGAAAGTACTTTTTTCTAGTATGTGTAACATCTGATAGAAAAATGAGTAATGAGTCAGTATTTGTACACATAGCTATACTTTCTATAGAAACTTTGAATGTAGTCATTAGAGAAGTCAAAATAGTGCTGTTGCAAATTAAATACAGTAATGAAAGCCAAACACAGAGTAAAAAAAATCAGTAGTGTAGCTAGGGCGGGGTAAGAGGGGCAACAACCCCTGTCATAGTCTGCCGATCCTGATCGCTCTTTAATGCTTTTGAAAGCCAGCAGAACATTTGCAGGCAAACCTGATTACTGTCGCATTCTGTGTGGTCTAAACTATAGCAACTGCTTGCTGCATTGTAGCAATAGTAAGCAGTTTGCTGCAGTTTAAAAGGAAAACGATCTATCTGAAGTAGTTAACTTCATTTTATCTGCAACCTGTGGGTATACGGATCCATATCGGATCCAAGCCGGCAACTTTTTTCTAGCATCTGCTCCAAGCTCCTCCCCTTACCCATAATGCCCTACCGTCTCCTATCTTCCCTCAGATCTCGTTTGCCGTGCCAGTAGTGTGCATTGTGGTCTCCTTTGCTCTGAGCTAAAAAGGGATAGTAAGTGGAAACTTTTGCTTATATCTAAGTGTGCTTGTCTAGGATTACCCTTCCTCCCCTTCTGTAGTAACTCGTTGGTTGTTAGTGTAAAAAAAAAAAAAAAAGTTTTTTGTATTAGAGTAGTAGTCAGGCCTGCCCTGCCCCTATCTGTATGTGTGTGGTTTTTTTTTGGGAAGGTAGTACCTTTACCTTTGAGTGCAGGACTATGGCTGACCAGCCAAAGCCTGTGTTCAAAAAATGCACAGAGTATGGCCATAAGCTTTCCCTGCCGATGGTCACACTTTGTGTGTGATATGCTTAGGAGTGGCGCATTTATCCAGTCAGTGTGCTGTCTGTTCAGGCTTCAACCCTAGGGCCCTTAGGGATTGTAAGGCCAAGCTAGTTACCAAAGGCCTTCTCCCTGTTGCCTTGCTGGATTCTGCCTTGACCTCGGTCGCTAGTACACCACCCCAGACAGGGACTCAACCTCCCTCTTCGTCTGGCGATAGGTCCTCTAAGGACAGATCTTCAGTCAGCGAGTCTGACAAAGATAAAGAAAAAGAGAAGGAAAAGGAAAGACGCAGAGAAGAAAGGGAGAAAAAGAAAGACAGGCATCGCAAGAGATCCCCAGACAGGGAGCTCTTTCTCAGCCCTCCATCTAAGACCATGAGGCCTGTTTCTCCTCAGTTCCGGTCACTGCGTTTCTCAGCGGAGCCGTTGGAACATTTGGACCCGAGGCCCTCCACCCCTCTGCGCAGACCAGCCAGATCCGAGTCGGTGGCCTCTTCGAGGTCGACTCGGAGCCTGTCGGACATGGATATGGGCAGGATGATGCGGAGATTTCTTCAGACCCAAATTCAGATGGGAGTCTTGCCAGGTCCCTCTCCCTCTGTAGGGGCGACCTCCATGCCTCTTTTCCACCCCATCTCTCCTTCCCTGATCCGTGCTTCAGGGCTCTTGGATCCGAGGTTCTTCGGAGCTGGTAGCTCGGCGCCGACGGTTCCTCCAACCTCGACTCTGGCTGTTACCTTGAATTCCTCTGATCAGACTTGTTCGGATCCGAGTGACTCTCGGAGCCGCGGACAGGGAGTCGGACCCAGGGGAATGGATTCTTCGTCTCCGACTCTTTTGGACCCGATCCGTTCCCTCGGACCTCAGGCTACCCTGTCTTCGGCTCCGGTCCCCACTTCGGATCCGGGGAGGACTTCTCCCACAGCCTTCGAAGTGGTGGAGAGGGTTCTCTCCCAGGGATTGAGACCCCAGCCCATCCCACCCAGGCCCCCCTGGATGTGGCGATGACTCCCTTCATCCTGTCTCAGGGACAGCAAGTGCCAGAGGATCCCCAGGTCATTTTCCCCGAGGAAACCCCTGCAGCTCGCGAATCCCCTTCTGAAAGTCCCACTGAAGTGGGCCACCTAAAGCGCCAAGTGCAAAAGGAGGCACTTGGACTCCCCCGAGTCCCTCACCACTGACACTGACTTAGATGAATGAGAAGGCTCCCCCAGGTCACCTCCCGAAGACGTCTCCTTCGGAGAAATTATGGAGATCCTCCGCCAGAGAAGAGGTTGGTCAGCCCCAAAACCTTCTGGGGATGAGTCAGTGTTCCTGGAGGCCTTTGGCACGGGCCCATCTACTTCCTGGGTGTCACCACCAGCAGACCCCTTGATGGACCTCATCACCACAAGGGCATGGAAAGAGCCCAACACTGTAGAGCCAATCCCCAAACGTCCTGACAAGGTTTTTTCTCCTCCTTCTGATAGACAATCCTGGTCGAAAGGAGCCCCAGTTGATGCTATGTTGGTTGCAGTGGCCACAAAGAAGGAACTAGCACAGGAGAGTTCCTTAGTCCACTCTCCAGACAAGGAGTCCAGGTTGGTGGATAGGTTTGGGAAGCGTGTATACTCTTCAGCGACTTTCTCTATCCATGCCCTGAATTATTTGGCACATGTGATTCGACTTCAGTGAGACCTTGCTTCGGAATTCGATGAGTCGCCCCCCCAGAGTCTTTATCGCCGCAGGACAGACAGCTGTTCTCGGTGAAAATGTCTACTCTGAAGTAATTCTCAAATACATCTATGCAGCTACTTTTCCACACCATGGAAGGAGCAGCTAGAGCGGCTGGGACAGGCATAGCCATGAGGCGTCATGCCTGGCTCAGATTGTGTCAGTTCGCCGACCCTTTCAAGGCGTCATTTATCAGTGCTCCCTACAACGGTTCTTCCCCCTATGGGAAGACAGTACGTGACACACTTGTCCAGAGCGAAAAGGACGAGAAGACTTTGTCTGCCATCGGAGTCCGCTTCTCTAACCCTCAGCGGTCCTTCTCTAGGAATCAAAGAGGGCAGAAGAAGATGTGGTTCTGAAAATCTCAGTTTTCCTGGGATTCTCAGGACAGCTATTCCCCCAGAGGCAGAGGGGGACAGGATCGACACCGACCCAGAGGTAGAGGGGGTCCCAGGAATTTTGGGTCTAGGGAACCTTTCTCTGATAGACCCGGTCAGCAGCCCTGAGGGGTTTCCCTCCTGTCCTACTCTGGAGGCAGTCAGGGGACGATTGTCCTTACACCCAGCGGCATGGGAGTCCATTACGACAGATCACTGGGTTCTTCAGATAATATCCAGAGGTTACTCTATTCCTTTCATTGCCCCTCCAAACATTACAAAACACCTCCCGGATGTTCCACCCGCTCACAGGGAGGCCGCAGCTCTAGAGGTTTAAAAGCTGCTTCTCAAACGAGCCATCGAAAAGGTCCCCCCGATCAGTCTGGACTAGGCGTCTACTCAAGGTTCTTTTTGGTGCCAAAAAAGACGGGGGACCTCGAGGCCCATTCCAGACCTGTCAACATTAAACCTGTCGGTAGCAAAACAGAAATTCCGGATGGTCACCCTACAGTCCATTCTACCTTATCTCCGAGAGTGCGACTGGATGTGCTAGTTAGACCTTCAGGATGCTTACTACCACATCAAAATACACAGAGGCTCCAGGAGGTGTCTGCGCTTCCGGCTGGGAGCCACTCACTTTCAGTTCAGGGCCCTACCCTTTGGTCTCACCACAGCCCCCAGGGTGTTCACCAAGGTAATGGCAGTTGTAGCGGCTCACCTGAGGCTTCAGGGTATTCAGGTGTTTCCATACCTGGACGACTGGCTCTTCGCTGCGCACAACAAGCATCATTTGAGTCTGGCCCGAGATTATTTAATTCTGTTAGCAGACCTACTGGGAATTACAGTCAATGTTCACAAATCCCATTTGCAACCAGTACAAATTCTAGACTTCATTGGGGCACGGTTAGACACTTTGCAGATTAAGGTATTCCTAACTCCAGACAGGATTCTACATCTCAGGGGCCACATAGCTCAGATAGCGAACTCCAAGTCTTCAAAGGCGAGCGAGGTTCTCCGGGCTCTGGGCTCCATGGCTGCCGCCATATCTATTCCCCATATGCGCGCCTTCACATGCGGGTTCTTCAATGGACTCTGGCTGTCCAGTAGTCTTGGCTAGACCTACCCATGCATTTTCCGATCAAGATCAGTCACGTCTGCAGGACATCTCTTCTTTGGTGGTTAACTTCACCGGAGATATCAAAAGGACGCCCATTTGCTTCACCCCCAGTCCAAACCACAGTGACCACGGACGCCTCCCAACTCGGATGGGGGGGACACTGTTTGGGAAGGACAGTCCAAGGCATGTTGTCCCAGACAGAGACCACTTTGCACATAAATGTTCTAGAGATGAGGGCAATGCTTTTAGCGTTGGAAACTTTTCACACAGTCCTCCCTCTCGGATTGATTGCAATTCAGTCAGACAACATGTCGGTCGTCTGGTATATCAACAAGCAAGGGGGAACCAGATCCTACCCTCTGTCGCGAGGCCATGAGAGTGTGGGAATGGGCGATTTCCACCGGTCGGTGTTTGATAACAACGCACATCCCGAGGTGCTCCAAAATTTTAGCGGACAGATTGAGCCAGGCCATTCTGATGCCTTACGAGTGGTTTCTGAAACAGTCAGTAGCGGAGGATATTTTCCTGGCATGGGGTCAGCCTTGCTGCGATCTCTTCGCATCTCCTTTCAACGCGAACTGCAGCGAGTTCTTCGCTCTGATTCCCTCACCAGGGGAAGTCCCCAGAGACGATCTAGTCCATGATTGGCCCCCCGGGCTTCTGTATGATTATCCACCTTTACTTCTCATTCCGAAGTTTCTTCAGAAAGCTTGCCGACTACGGTGCAAAGTGATCCTCATTGTTCCATTCTGGCCTCATCAGGTTTGGTTCCCATTCCTTTGGTCTCATCTATTAGGTCCCCCGTGGGTTCTGGATCCCTGCTCGGATCTAATTTCCCATCTGTCGGGGACACGTCCACCCGATCTGGGCAGCCTCAAGCTAACAGCTTGGTTGGTCCAGTTCCGTTAATCGCCAGGACTCCCGGTCTTTCATCCCAGGTAAAATCCATTCTGGTGGCCTCTCTTAAAGACTCCACTAAGAAACTATATTGCTGTAAATGGAAGCGCTTTTCCATTTGGGCGTCACAGAGAGAAATAGATCCCTTTACAGCTCCTGTTCCAGCAGTGTTGGACTTCCTGTCTGGTATCTTTCAGCAAGGAGCTAGTTCCTCCACAGTGAAAGTACAATTGGCAGCCATTTCCAGTTTTCACGTTGGTGAAGACAACATGGCCTTAGCCTCCTCTAGGCTGTGTAAGGCTTTTCTTAAAGGTATGCTTCTGCTACGGCCCCCTGTCAAGGATTCTGTACCCCCCCCCCGGGACCTTACTTTTGTTTTACAGGCATTGGTAGCCCCTCCTTTTGAACCCGCAGCTTCGGTGGACTTAAAATTTTTGTCCTGGAAGACAGCTTTCCTCGTCACCATCACATCGGCTAGGAGAGTTTCTGAGCTTCAAGCTCCGTCTGCCGTGCCTCCTTATTTGGTCTTCCATAAGGATAGGGTTTCCCTCCGTACTAACCCTTCCTTCTTATCTAAAGTAACATCTGAAGCAAACATAAACCAGTCCATTAATCTGCCCATTTTCTTTCCCAACTTTCAAAATAAAGGTGAATACAAACTCCATTTGTTGGATGTTCATAGACAACTTTGTTTTTATCTTCATAGAACGAAGTCTTTCCGCAAGACTGACCAATTGTAAAGCTATTTCTAAAGTTTCTTTAGCCAGATGGATCACTCTTTGCATTTCACATACTGCAAAGCAAAAGGTTTATCTCCTCCTGGTATAGTTAAGGCTCACTCTACCAGGTCCATGGCGACTTCTGCTGCTTTTTGGTCCAGGGTACCTTTGGACGATATTTGTGGAGCAGCGACATGGGCCAATTCACATACCTTGACTTCCCATTACAAATTGGATCTGATTTCGAGGGGTAGAGCGTCCTTTGGCTCTGCGGTGCTCAGGAATATCCTTCCATAAGGGCCTCCCAGGATCGGAGTAGCTGGGGACTCTGTCCCACAGGTTGCAGATAAAATGAAGTTAACTACTTCAGATAAAGAAGTTATGTACTCACCATAACATTCCATCTGAGTAGTTATACTTCATTTTTCTGCAACATTCCCTCCCTCCATCCCCTGGACCTTATCCTGTTTTCAGGTTGGTTATTGGGTTGAGTTGCATATATATTGTTAGTTGCAGCAAACTCGCTCTGAGGGAAGATAGGAGACAGTAGGGCATTGTGGGTAAGGGGAGGAGCTTGGAGCAGATGCTAGAAAAAAGTTGCCGTCTCAGATCCGATACGGATCCGTATACCCACAGGTTGCAGAAAAATGAAGTATAACTACTCAGATGGAACGTTATGGTGAGTACATAACTTCTTTTTTTTTTTTAACTAAAACCTGAGCACTGTAGCACTCGTGCAAGCAGGGTATAAATTGTAGCAATTGTTTGCTACAGTTTGAACAGAAGATTTAAAAAAAAAAAAAAAAAGAGTGGATGGTAGGACTGGTCTAGTCCAATTTCCAACAGGGACTGGAATTGTTAAACAGTTGCAGGGTATAAACTGTAGCAACTGTTTGCTACTTTTGTAGCAAGCATTTTGCTAGTTTAAAAATAATTTTTTAAACTAAAACATGAGAGCTGAAGCGCTTTGTGCAGACCAGTATAAACTGTGGCAACTGTTTTCTGGAATTTAAAGAAGAAATGCTTATGGCTGGGGCAGGGGAGAGTGTGTCTGTGTCATGCATCTGGCCACCTGGTTGGTGTGCCAGTAGAGGGAACATCTTTTTTTTTTTTTTTTTTTTATAGTGGGGAGGTACATAAATCTAACTGTAATAAACCGGCTTATTACAGTGAAGTGTTTGTTTTTGGGTTTTTTTCACTTGGAAGAGTTGAGATAGTGGGGTGCTGATTCATAGTACATAGTATCGGCCCTAATTGAACCTGCTATGTTTCTGAAAAAAACAATCAGTTTGCATGGGTTATTTAAATTAAAAATAACTCTTAAGGTAGATACCCTAGCCATCTCTAATTGAAAGGATACTGAACCCTTAGCTGTGTTAAGTACCAAAATTATATATAGGCCGATTGCCAAACAACTAACGTTCATAAGTGAGGTCACTTCACTACTGTCTTCCAGCAGTATCACTTATCGTTTCTCTCTGAGTAGCCAGAGGTGTAACCAGACAGGGTTTCCCAAATTCTGACGCCCCCCAACAAACACACAGATGCAGCAGAGCAGTTTTACATTTTTTGTATTAAGGACTTCTTTCCCAGCTCTTGTTAGCTATCTCTTTCAAGAGTTTTAATTGTATTTTCATGATCTTGGCTTCCCAATTCACTTTTATCATCTTTCTGCAATAGCAGGTAATCAGTCTTCCCTTTCCAGTGAAACTGCATTTTCCCACTATTGCAGAACAATTTTGCAAATTTCCATCTTTTTTTCTACATATTACTTAAAAGAACAAATCATTTTTCAGTTACTGTTAGAACATTT